>NC_143258.1:44205076-44363346 GCF_984573655.1 Nuphar pumila
AGTATGGGGCATTTAAAGAAGTCGATTCCTTAACCCGAGCAGCGCGAGAAAGGATTCAACATGCAATGGTCTTGTGCACAGTAGGACTAGCCTTCTTCCAAGATGGACAGAACTACGTTGACATCAGAATAGTGCAACTTTTGTGAAGATAGGGAAGTCAGTAGACCAACCATCTCTCGATCGCCATGGCCGCCCTTGCCTTCTTATACCACGAATTGCACTTCACGCTCAAGGATTTGATCCTAGTAGAAGGGTGCATCTATGCATTACAGTCTTAGTTCTTTTGGCATGTGCCAACTCGAGCAAGTTCATTCAGATATAATGGCAAGGAGCCACTACCTATTCCTTAGTACAAATTCTTGATCGAGAATCTTCATGAAGAAGAGATCATGTGGGACTATTTCGACCATCAAGAATCACCCCTCGATACACTTATGCACATGGCAAACGACTCAAGTTACTCCGACCATTCTTTGCCATCTATTACCAGCCAGAGAGATACGTCAGGTAGTTCCCACAGAGGCAGAAACGTATTGATGCTTGAATGTTATCAGGCATTATGCCAGAATTTGATCTAAAGTTTGCTCAATGGTCTGGAACATACCACTTCGCTAAATATAGTTGGGGTTCTTTTGTTGTCCTTACTATTTTTCCTGGTCCTTGAGTGTCCTTTGATTATCTTGAGTGGTGGCAAATCGTTTGTCCACCCCCCCCCTCTTTATCAAGTTTATTATCAATAGAATTATTTCCTTTTAACAATTTATATTTTATCATTGTTTGACGACCTCGCCTAGGTAACAAGGCATATCTTAGTTGTTCACTTCTTTTATTAAGAATGGCAATGCAATTGTCGCAATTCTAGCAACGACCAGATCCCTGGTAATGGGATGTCCTTCAAATTGTTGACCTGATTCTCATCGAATATTTTTCCTCTATTCATCTAAATCGTCATCCTCAAATTCTAACCATCCACCTTATTCTGCAAAAAGCATCGATATTCCCGAGTGATTCAGACAAGATACGGCTAGAAGACTGCATCATTTTAGCATGTCAGTTAGAGCGGCAATAGAGAGCAAGAGATAGATTCTCCAAGATCTGCCAAAGGACAGGGTCAGACAGACAGGGATGACATCAATCCGGCCGTATATCAGTTGTTCAAGAAAATGATGATTAAAATGATGTCTGAGCAAGCTGAAGACAGTCCGAGAAAGGTTCTCATTGAGAAGAAGGCACATGTCACCTTCTCCATGAACACCACTCGCAATAACAATGGCAGTGACATGAGATGTTCTAAGATTTATAGAGGCAACGTTAAAAGCAAAAGGAGAAACATTTTCAAGCAAGACAATAAGCTATTCCAGTCGAGCTCTCACCAGAAATCCCTGAAGAAAGAAAAGATAAAGCATGATGGTTGGAGTAATGACCGCGAATTCACTCCCCTAGATCAGCCACGTGAAAAAGTTCTCGAATACATATTGACTAAGGGATTGGCTAAGCTTCCAAGAGTCTTTAATCCTCCCACGGTCATGGAAAGATTTGAAGATCAATTCTGCAAGTTTCATCGAACGATAGGATATGACACTGAGTACTGCTTTGTCATGAAGATCATCCAAGATTGCATCGACAAGAATCTCTTCGTTAAGGATAAAAAAGAAGACCAGTCGACTGTCCTGACCAAGCCTCAACAGAAATCAAGCATTCAGCAAAAGATAAAGCATAAAAGTTGGAGTTACAACCTCAAATTCATCCTATTAGATGAGACACTCGAGAGTATTCTCGAGTACATGCTCGCAAAAGATATGGTCAAAATTTTGAAGTTCGTCGATCCTTTTGTCACTCTGAAGATGATGAATGATCGATTCTGCAAGTACCACCGAGCATTGGGGCATGACATAGAACATTGCTTTGATTTTAAGAACATCGTGCAAGATTGCATTGATAAGAGACTTCTTATAGGAGACAAGTTAGAGAATCAATCAACTATCCTGCCAACATCTTTTATGGACGCGAAGAAGGAGGACGCCAATGCTCCCTCATATCTTTCATTTTGCTTCCGTCGTTTTGAAGGGACGATGTAGTCCCAACTCTTTCCTCGATTTATTGTTCCTCTTCTAGTACATCAATAAGACATCAATTTTTCTCATAGTTGGCGCCATCTTATTTATATATTATTACTCTTTGTCCTTTTGCAAAATGTCTTTTATGAGGAGCAACATCTTTCAAAGTGCCTCCCAAATCAATCAAGAAGTTTGTTATCATGTTACCTTTCGAGAGTGTTCGTCAATGTCCTTCTTTTTCTCCTGTTACACGGGAACACTTTTTTAAAAATTTGTCTTTATCTCAAAACATCTTGTATGCAGACAGGATCAAACAAAATCTCTCACCATTCATTTGCATCTATTTGCATTCATTTGCATTTATTTGCATTCGTTTGCATTCATTTACATTAATTTGCATCAAATTCATTACCCATTCAGGATAAGGGGTAATCCTGAGATCCCGACAGTTGTCCAAGTCATTGTGAGGGTGAAGATTGGAAATCTCCTATCACAATCATCAAGTACTTTCAAAACACCGGTCTTCTTTAAATTCAACCTTCAAGATGAGTCTTTTATGGAAGCCATTTTGCCTGATCTGCATTCATTTGCATTGATTGACACCAGTTTGCCTTATCTGCATTCATTTGCATTGATCAGCACCAATTTGCCTTATCTGCATTCATTTGCATTGATCTTCCTTTTATTTACCTGATATGCATTAATTTGCATTGATTGACACCAATTTGCCTGATCTGCATTTATTTGCATCGATCGACACCAATTTGCTTTGATATGCATTCATTTGCATTGATCATACTTTTATTTGCCTGATCTGCATTCATTTGCATTAATCGACTCTTTATTTGCCTGACCTACACTCATTTGCATTGATCAACCTTTATTTGCCTGATCTGCATTCATTTGCATCGATCAACACCAATTTGCCTTGATCTGCATTCATTTGCATTGATCGACCTTTTATTTGCCTGATTTGAATTCATTTGCATTGATCGACCTTTTATTTGTCTGATCTGCATTCATTTGCATTGATTGACCCACCAATTTGCCTTGATTTACATTCATTCGTATTGATTGATGTCCATTTGTATCGACTTGCATCCTTTTGCATCGAATCAATTCCCATTCAGGATAAGGGATAAATCCTGAGTCTTCGGCAGTCATTTATGACAATTCCTCGTGAGAGTGAGGCTGAAAATTCCCACCACAATCTTCAAACCTCTTAAATTTGGTTTTTACTGATCGATGTTTCCAAACCCAGTCAACACTGGCCTAGCTTTCCTTTAAAGATTTGAGTTCCAACTCAAATTTTTCAGTTTCCTTTGAAGATTCAAGTTCTAACTCAAATGTTTTTTCTTTTAAATCCAATTTTCAAATTGGTTTAGTTTTTTTTTTTAAGATTTGTGTTCCGACTCGAATTTTACATTTTCCTTTGAAGATTTGAGTTCCGACTCGAATTTTTTTTCCTTCAAATCCAAATTAGTCTAGTTTCCTTTGAAGATTTGAGTTCTGACTCAAGTTTTCTTTCTTTCAAAACCGAATTGGTCTAGTTTCCTTTGAAGATTCAAGTTTTGACTCGAGTTTTCTTTCTTTCAAAACCGAATTGGTCTTTTGAAGATTCGAGTTTCGACTGGAGTTTTCTTTCTTTCAAAATCGAAATTTTCAGCTTCCTTTGAAGATTTGAGTTCCGAATCGAATTTTCTAGTTTTCTTGAAGATTTGAGTTTCGACTCAAATTTTTTTTCCTTCAAATTTGAACTGGTCTAGTTTTCTTTTAATGATTTGAGTTCTGACTCAAATTTTCCATTTTCCTTTTAAGATTCGAGTTTCGACTCAATTTTTTTTTCTTTCAAATCCAAAAATGGGTCTAGTCTTCCTTTGAAGATTTGGGTTCCAACTCAAACTTTCTTTTAAAATCCAGCCTTCGAGTTGGTCAAACTTCCAGATTCAACTTCATACTTGGTGCCCACTTTTATCGATCAGACCCCCCAGGTCATTTGAGTTTGCCGAGCAGACCTTCGGGTCACCAATTACATCAAACAAACCTTCGGGTTACCAATTCTATCAGAGTCAATTGTTTTCCATCCTTCAGGTTGCATTCACCAATCATGGTCATCCAAGATTCAACCTTCGTATAGAACTCGTTGCCAATTGGCTCAATATCATATATCAATCATCTTTCTTGCAAAGGACCCCTTTTTTTTTAGAGAGAGTTTGAGGGAGCTTGTTCTTTTTGCATGTCTTTATTGTTCGTTCGTTAAACCCCTTTTTAGAGAGAGTTTGAAGGGACTCATATCTTCGTGAATGGTTTGCAAAACAATCTTTATTGTTACATAAGGACCCCTTTTGTTAGAGAGAGTTTCAACAAAATCTTGTTCTCCTTGTGGCCTCCCAATGTCTTTTGTTAGGTCATCCTGTCATTGAGAACCCTTTTTCAGGGAGAGTATGATAGACTCTCTCCTTTATGACAATTTATCGACCTTATCCAATCGACCACCTTTCCATAAGAGAAGCCTAAAGTTAGAAAGTTTTGACAAAAACTTAATTTCTCTTCGAAAGTTCATTTTGTAAACACCTCATCTTCAGGAAATAGAAAAGTATCTTAACCCTTAACCTGAATGGGTATGGAAAATACCTCATGAAATGAGGCTCAGGTATAACCCTTAACTTGAACGGGTATGAAAAATACCTCATGAAATGAGGCTTTGGTGTAACCCTTAACCTGAACGGGTATGAAAAATACCTCATGAAATGAGGCTTAGGTCTAACCCTTAACCTGAATGGGTATGGATAACAAAATCCTCGAATAAATAAACCATGATGAGACCTTCAGATTTCGCATAATAAATCCGAGAGGGGTTTGCAAATGGAAGAAAATGGGGTTCTCTAAAGCTCTGAAAAGGGATTGATCTTGAGCGCCTCATTGTTGAGACTGAATAGCTTTTATGATGACCTTTTGCTGGAAATGTAAACGTTGGCTCGACCTCGAACAAAAAAAAAAGAACTGTTCATGGCGAGACAGTGGGGAACACAGGAAAGTGTGAATCTGAAAGCCCAAGCGCTCAATTTAAAAAGAAGGGAATGATCTTGACAAAACCTGTTATCAAGTTCTAAAGAGGGATAACAACAACGCTAGAATATGTCAAAATGGACATCAAGCTCTTCGCTTCATGTCAGGATAGCTTAAAAAGATTGCCAATAAGATAAAAATTATGGTTGATTAAAAAATAATTGAAAGGTGTACACGTCTGTGCGAAAATATATTCCCTCTTCTACCTAGAGTAGTACCTCCAACTGGGCTAACTCCATGGAACCAAGAATCAAATTCATATTTGTTGATGTTGGGTTTCTTTAAGAAACTATCCATTTCCTTGATATAAAAAGAAAGAAATTTGTTCTCAGTATCATAAAAGCGATTTATGAAAGGATATTGATAAAAGAATTTCATATGAATAAAGATGATTATTGGCAGATCTGGCAGTTTGATATCTAGGGTTTACCCATGATGATCTTTTTACACTTTTTTGAGACATAGAAATTGAGCTTTCTTAGGGTTTGGCAAGAATTTCATCACATCAGCCTTCAACTTGGCTATGTTCTGATTTTCTCTGAAAAGACACATCACATACTCTTTCAACTTAAAGATGATCAAAGTATTTTTTGGTCACAAGAATTATATTAATGATGTTGTCTCTTTGATTGAAATATCTTGATGATCTTTTGTGCTCTTTTGAAACATGAAAAGTGAGCTCGCTTGGGATTGGGCAAGAATTTCATCACATCAACCTTTAACTTAGTGATGTTATGATTTCTCTTAAAAGGACACGTCACATGCTCCTTCAACCTAGAGATGATCCGAGTCTTCTATGGTCCCAAGAATTGAATTGATAATATTGTCTTTTTGGTTGGAAATCTTTTGATAATAGCATTGATCAAATATCTTTTAGGGTTGTCAAGAGGTTCATCGCATCAGCCTTCAACTTGGCGATGATTTAAACTTTCCCTAGAAGGGCACATCACATACTCTTTCAACTTGGAGATGATCTAAATATTCTTTGGCTCTGGGGGTTTGACTCGTCCATCAGTCTTCAACTTGACGATGATTTTACGAGCCCTTTTGCAGATAGTTAATTGTGGCTTGAATGATTGGAGAGATATTGAGATTGAGTGGATTCTTTTTATCGCTCAGGCTATTTCCATTGCCTTATTACCAGAAGAACAGTCTTTAAAATGTGTCATAGCTATGATCAATATCAATTCACTTACGGCTTTTCAACATCATTGAATTTTCCTTTACCGGTCATATCAAGAATGTTTCTTCATCCTTTTAGTTGACCAACAGAAAAGGCATGAATTTTTTTTTTTTTCGCAAGAGCTTTGTCTTTTTGGAAGGAATGCCGAAGGTAATTTGAGGTAAAACTTTTATGCAATAAAAGCTTTGAGATCAACAACTGTTTTGATAGCAAATTGGCAAAATATTCTTGAAATCCTTGGTAAAAGAAAGCACTTGACATCCAATTGACACATCCGTGACTGGATTCTCCTCTCCTTTCCCCAAAGAAGAGACTCAGGCTTAACCCTTACCTGAACGCTGAGCCTCATTTCATGAGGTATTATCCATACCCGTTGAGGTTAAGGGTTACACCTGAGCCTCATTTCATGAGGTATTTTTCATGCCCGTTCAGGTTAAGGGTTACACATGCGCCTCATTTCATGAGGTATTATCCATGCCCGTTCAGGTTAAGGGTTACACCTGAGCCTCATTTCGTGAGGTATATCCATACTCGTTCAGGTTAAGGGTTACACCTGAGCCTCACTTCGTGAGGTATTTTTCTTTCCGTTAAGGTTAAGGGTCAAGCCTGAGCCTCGTTCTGATGAGGTAAATATTTTTTTCATTCTTCATTCCATATCTACCATTATCACTAGAATTAATTCTTTCATACCCAGTCCGATTCTTCTAACTGAGGCATTTTTATAGCACAAATTTGGTGTATTTTTTTTGCCACTAAGCTCGGCTTTCAATCAGCTTAGTAGCAAAGAGATGCATCTGTAAACACCTTAAATTTTCCTCGTTTATTTTCAGATACCCTCCTTTCACAAATGCCAACCCTGTAGGTCAGTGTAGGAGTCTAACGCTAGGTTTGTTCTAGTTTAGGTGTCATTTCACCCCTTTTGTTAGGAAAATTACTATTTTACCCTTTGATTCCTATCAGTCAGAGTCAACCAAGCTCATTTTTAAGTTTAGAACAGTTAGAATGTCAGTCATTTCTAGCTTCATTAAGCTCATGATGAGCAAACACTATTTATTTCTGACCATTTTGGCTAAAATTAGTTTATTTCTCGAGAAATGAGCTCATTTCTAGCTTAAATCCTAGTCAATTATTCTTGAGTCTATCAATTCCAATCAATCATGTTTCTTTGTGTTTAACTTGGGCTCACGAGGAGTTCAAGTGGTCTGGTTTCAGTTCGAATCCATTTCCCATACTATGGGAGTTCACTTTAGCCCATTTCAGTTGAAATTAAGCTAAGTCCAGTCAACCCAGCTAGTGTTTGAGCTCTAGATTTAGTTTATCTCAGTATATCTGATCACCATTCCAGCTCAAATACAGTGTAGTCCTGTTACCCACTTTACTCTGGTGTTCATTTCTCACCATTTCTTTAAGAATCGGGTCATTTATCGGTCATCCGATCTAGGAATTTAGTTGAGTCAGTGTCTTTTTAGTTTATCTAAGTTTAGAAACCCTTGAAACCAATTTAATTCAGTTTAAACCAGTTACAACCTCATTTTCTAGTGTCACTTTCTGTCTTGCAGGGGCAAAATTATTCCTCAAAATATTTTTATTAAAAACATCATTTTATCATTTTCTAAGCTGGTACAAATATCAATCTAGGCTTAGATCAATTCCTCTCCTAAAAATTTTAGTTGTATTCGAGACCCAATTCATATTTGGATCAGATCTAATGTCGAATCTGATATCCAATTACTAATTCTCATCTTCAGACAAGAATTTCCAATTATGTCTTTGTCAGGGGTTTGGGACTTCAAATCCCTCATCAAGGGTTTGTATTCGGCATATCATTTCATACCATTTCGTATAATTCCATATAATTTCATGTCATTTTATTGCATTTTATGTCATTTTCGAGATCCAACACTCTCATTTTCAAAATATTAAATCCTGATTCGAGTTTAAAAAACCTTTCTTTCGAAATTAATTTCAAAAAACCTGGGTTTTAAATCGACATTTGCCATTTGGACAACCCCCTAGGGATTTATATTCCTTTATTTCAAAATATTTTTCTTAGAAAAACGATCTAGATTCGCTTTGAACTTGATTTTTAATCAATTTCCAATTTTTATCAATTTCTTTAAGTGGGGCCCACCTTGCAGGGGCGCCAAATCCTAATTTTTCCAATCTATATTCAATGTCATTTTATTTCATGTCTTACCTATTTTAAAAATGCAAAAAAAAATCATAGATCTAGGTGTCTTTTTAAAGATTTTGAAAATCTTGTTTTTAACCCCTTATTTTCAAGTTTTAAAATCGTTTTTGAAAAACCAAATGAGGCCCACACATGTGGCACCACATTTGAGAGTATTTGAGTCCATTAGGTTTAATTAGAGTTTTACTTAAGTTAGAAGTTTGAAAAGTCAAAGTTTAAATTATTTTAAAACTTTATTTTTATCTTGGCATTTTAACCTTGTTTTTAAAACTTCTAGTTAGGGTTTTAAAAACCAAATGTGGGTCTACAATAGGTGGCACCACATTTGAGAATTTTCAGAGTTAATTAGGAGTCTAGGGTTGATTAATTAGAGTTTTAATTGGTTGAAACTCCCTAGAAAAATCACCCCCCTTGACTTATCTCTTAAGCAATTATGAGAGTTTGGATAAAATGATAAAATCGAAACTCTCTAAAATTAAGTCTTTTGAAAAATTATAAAAGGGACCCATAGGGGTCAACCAGGCTATCTCTTTCTCAATTCTCTCATTGCTTCTTCTCTCCCTCAAGCCTTCTTCCTCCTCCAGCAGCCTCCTCCATTGCAGCAAGGTAAGCTCCTTGTTCTTCTTCCTTTTTTTGTTTATTTTTTTTAATATTTCCACCATTGTCGCCCCCTTCTTATTAGAATTTTTTATCTTTCCATTCAAGAACCCATGATCAACGGTTCAAGATAATAATCTACTGATCATCTATGGTGTTTTTTACATTTTTTATCCATTAAAAGTGTTTAGATCGTATTTATTTTTGTTAAATGCTCGAAAAACATCAAGATTCGACCTTTCTATAGATTGAATCCCTCTTTTAATGGCTCAATCAAATTCAATCCATGTTTCATTGATTTTTTATTTTTTCCATATTGTGTTTATGTTATTTTCATTATCTATATGTTCAATCATGATCAAGAGCCCTTGATCTCATATTTTTATGATTTTTACATGCATAAATCAGAATATAGCATGATTAGGGTTTTATTTCTGAGATATGCAATTCTGGCCATCTGATAATGATGTTTTGCCAGTTTATTTTCATTATTTAAATCCTAAATTTTTATTATATAATCATACATTTTTCCATCGGTTTAAATAAAAAAATCAGATTTTTTTGAGGTATGTAAACCTGTTTTCAAAAATCCAAACCAAAGCCTGTTTCTGAACTGGGAAAGCGCTGTGTAAATCTAGGGTCATCTTGTCGGAGGCATATCACCTCAACCGGCGATCTCTTTTCTGATCCGTAAAAATCAGCATCCTTGTATGCATTTCTATCTTATACTGTAAAAATTTCATAAATTTCTACAATTGATTTCTATTTTCCTTTAGCCCGAAATCAAACCCTGTGTTTCTTGAATCGTCAGGCCGGTTCAAATCTTGGTTCGTCTTGCCAGAGCGATATCTCCCTAACCGAAGATGATGTCTCTGATCCGTAAAAAGGGTTGTTTTGGTTTATCTGTCTATTTTTTATGGTGTGATTTTTATAATCTTTCACTATATTTTTTATTTTCTTAAAGCCCGAGACCAGAGTCTATGTTTCTTCAACCTTTAGTCACACTTCATAGACAAGGTCAACTTGCGCGGGTCATATCTCCTTAAATGAAGATTGTTTTCCTGGTTTGTAAAAACTCATGTCTTACTCTACATGTTTACTATCTTCTGTAAAAATTTTATATTTTTTTATGTTGTTTTGCTATATTTCCTTAAACCTAAAATTGGATCTGTCTTTATTGCATCATCATGCATAAGCCATAATCAGGTATGTATTGTGTGACCTCATTACCATAGGATGAGTCCTTATTGGTTGACTCTTAATGGGAAGAGAACTTTCTATAGCTGGAGTAATATCAATAATTAAATTAATGTCGGATGATGAACTTAAACCAGACTCAGAGTTAGAAGCTTGAGTATTAAGATCAAGCCTTGGAAACTCTTCATAAGTCATATCATGTAAATCACGGCCAGCCCTGGGGGACTCGGCATTGGCAGAAAGATCTATCATGTTGAGAGGTTCATGAACTAGCACATCTTGCAATACTTGTGAACTGTTCTCACTCAAGTCTTGGGGCTCGACCGAGTTAGATGAATTTGGGACCAAAGTTGGACCAACAGGGTACATGGTCCAATGCTTCACTCAGATTTAATGAATCATTGAGCCATCTAGAGACTTCAACATCAGTCACTGAAGGATTGAATCCACCATACAAAAATTTTCTCATCAAACAATACATGTCCAAATATATAAACTCTATTGGTGATAGGATCTAAACACAAATAACCCTTATAATTCACACCATAACAAATAAATATGCATGCTTTCATCTTTGATGATAACTAGGTGTTGTATGGGCCTAAATAGGAATATATGTACAACCAAAGACTTAGATGCACATACAAAGGTAATTTGTCGAGGAGAACCTCATAGGGTGCCATGTATTCAAGATTTGGACTCAACATCCTATTGATTAGATATACCGCAATGTTAAACGCATCTACCCAAAACCAAACTCCCAAAGATGCAAAAACCATTATACTTGGGGTCAGTTTTCACTACATGATTATATTTTTACTCAACAACCCTATTTTACAAGGTTGTCTAAGAACACGTAACACATCTTCTAATACCATGATTCAAAAATTATGAGAACGGTAAGGTTGTGGCCATAAGAGGACCATTGGGAGGCTACCCCAACAGTCTTCTTTCCTAATAGTTGTCTCATGGGCTGAAGGGGCTTCTTTCAGGGATGTGTCCAAAATCAACCATTAATGACAAAAGAAAAGCTAGAAAAATAGTTTGTATATAAAAAATTCATACATAAAGAAAAATAGCAAAATAGAAGGCGAGCAATAAGATTTTTTGAGTTTACGAAAAATCAATATGTTGTGTAAGAGGGTTGTAAAAGATCGACTATCCCTGCAATAATGCATGCTTCAACCCACTGAATCCAACTTTCGTATATAGAAAAGTTCCTACATTGGTATCAAAGCGGGTTTGACGAATCCCTGTTGGTAATCGAAGCAGTATCTGCAAGTATTGGGATCGACCTCAGTAAAAATCAATCAAAGAATAGTGCATAAGGGTTCAAACAACCCTGTCTGTGCTCAATAGAATGTTATAGTGTGTACCAAGCACAAGTTGTCTCACCATAAAATATCGGAAATTTAGTTCAAGGAATAGCGCATAAGCGCCACTTTGGATTGTTGGTACGTTGCAAAAGAGGGCACCGCTCAGAACAACAATGAATAAGTACAGTTGTTTAGGCCCCTTCAACCAGCACAAATCAATATTTTGCATCAAAAAGGAACCCAGAGAAAGGGTTTACAGGTAGGCATCTTAACCCTTGCCATTTTCTCAGGGCCTCAAATCCATATTTTCGGTGTCGATATTCTGTTCAAAAATAAAAAGAAAAGGAAAACATGTCAAGGGAGAATACTTATCTGTGTTAGTTAAAGAAGAACCCTAACACAAGAGTCGGTCCTTCTCTAAAAAAACATATATATTAGAGTGAAAAGAAGGGAAGGAAAGAAAGAATTTAGAAGTCTAATAATTCTTTATTCCTACCTTCATCATAATTGTCGAAAATCGGCAGGTAGTGCCCAAATCTGACACCAGATGAAAAGGGCATCATTCTCCCTCTTAATTCTTTTAAAAAACCTTTGTAAAAGGAATCTATGAAATACCATCGTTGGTCATGAGTAATCATTGCCGAACGATTAGAACACCCACCAGACATAGCACAACCAGTGAGAGGAGAGGTCTTCGGAAAATGAAGAGAGGAAGGAGGGTTCAGATTTCAGACCCTCCTATCTAACGTCTCAAGGAAGGAGAAGGGTCGATACCCTCTCCCTCACTTCCTTTTTGTGAAAATTTCAACGAGGCTCTTAAAGCCTCTAGTAATTAATAACAAGGGCTGATTTAAATTTTAGAGAGACCATGATGGCTTGATCTCTCTTTACTATTTAATTAGGGGCTGAAAATTTTGAGAAAAGTTCTTGAGCTTTTGACCAGTATATGTACAAGGGTTACGTTATATCAATCAGGTCCTTGTGCTTCTAAGTATTGATCGGCCAAAATTTTTTCAGTATAAATATTTCAGTATGGCCTCTGAGCTCCAATTTATTAATAGAGCATGTTTGTTTTAATATTTGTAAGACTCTTGGACTCTAAAAAGCTCTATAGAGGGAAGAACAATTTCATTGAGGCCCTAAGACTTTGCAGAATTTAGAAAGGTTTAAAACTTTTTTGAATAAGGCCCTTACTTGGAAATATTGCAGTAAGGTCTACTTTTGATTATTTACTAGCAGTAGATTTCTTTGCAATTTGTAGAATTTTACATGTTTAGGCTTATTCATGTTAATTTATTGCATGTTTGTTCTTGCTATTGTGAGCTTTCACATGTTTAGCCTTGCTTCTTATTAATTTGTTTTATGCTTGAATTTAAAAAGAAATGCATTGGTAAGCCCCACAAAGCTTTTGGTTTTGTAATTAATGGCATGAAAACCAGTTTAGGTGGACCCTTGATTGGTTCTGATCACAATTATAATGGATCTTGACAAAATGAGACATTTTTATATCAAAAATTTAATTAAACCAAATTCAATTAAAATTGATTAGATTCATTTTGATAAATCAAGCATAATAAAGTCTTAAATCAAAGACAACTAGATCAGTTTGGATCTACTAAATTGAATCAGCTCTATGTAGAATGAGTTTATCTGATAACAGTAGATCAGACTTAAATGGATCATGTTGCAATTGGTTTGGACCCAAAATATCTGATCAGACATGCTATGGTCAAGCAAACTCATATTGAATCGGTTTGGTTTCAGCATATTAGTTCAAACCTGAAGGATGTAAATTGACTTGAATGGGGCCTAGTCATTATGATTGAATTAGAATTAGAGCAAGCCTACATGAACCAATTCTGATGATTCAATCTGGATCAACCTCTATGAATTGGATCAGATATATATGTACTGAGATGGATCAGGAATACGCAAATGAGACTGGATCCAGAGTGGGGTGAGACATTCAGATTATCTCTATTCAGTTAGAGACACTTTAATGAGACTGGATCTATGCAAAATTGGACCCATTTTGAAATGGATCATGAGAAATTCAATTTGGATCAAGCCAATATATCGGGTCAAGAGGGCATAGGTTAGTTGAGTAAATTTGGGCCGAATGCATTTGTCTTGTCCTAACCTCTATGGATCATATTTGAATAGTTACATTAGACCTATTAAGAGGAATAAACCTAGTGGATGGATTGGACCTAGTCGTGTTGATTGGTTCAAAATCGAAGTTAGTCTATTTGAATCTAGTTAAGTTATACTGTATCAGAAGGATCAAAGGTATATTAATTCATAGTCTAATTGATTTATTTAGATCCAATCAAATAAGATTGGATCTAGTTAAGATTATCAGACCAGATTTGATCAATCAAGCATATTGGACTCTATGGGCATAAAGTATAAATATAATATAAGACAAATCATGTGAATTATAAATTTCAGTTCTGATTATGTCAAATCCAATTTTTGCTGAGTTAGTCCAAGATTGGGTCATCTTAGATCTAATAAACTGAATCTAGATGAATTTGTTTGGACTTATGGACCTAAGTAGATCCAGTTAAGGCAGCTGGTCAAAGTTGGATTAGACAGAATCCAATATTTAAATATTTGATCTTCTTGGCTTAAACTGGATGGACCAAAGTACAGGTCAATCCCTCTTAACAATTCATATTGGTTGGTTTAAATCAATGATAATTAATCTTGATTATATTGGTTGGATCAAGTCAATGAAAATTAATCTTAACTGAATAGTTTAGATCTCATGTGTTTGTTCATATAAATTTAAAACTGAAAATTTGGTTTAAACCCCTTCTATATATTTTTGGATCTAGGTTGGAGATGGATCTGGATAAGCACAATAGAATTATGGAATGTTTTACTTTTCTATAAGCTTTGGATAGTCTTGGTCCAAATTTATATTGGATCAAAGGAGTATCATGTTAAATATAGATTCATGTTGACAATATGAGATCTAGGATTGCTTTATGTCACTGCATGTTTTAATTGAATATGTTTTACATGTTTTGTTGAATATGCTTTATTGGTGATCCATACTTAGATCTTTTTGATACATGAATTTAGTTTAGTCAAGATTTTATGGTGGATCTCAATAAGGTAAAATTGCATAAATTTTGAGCATAAAAATGTGTAAATTATGATTTGGATTATAGTCAAATTATGATTAAATATATGAATGAACTTGATATATGATAAGTTTGAATCTATATAATTGCATAATTTTGTTCTTGTATTAAGCCTATTTTGAATGTCTTGATGATAATATCTCAAGTTGATGTGGATATGTAAAATTTAGAATAACATAATGATATTTAAAAAAAATATCTTGAGGGTTATGCTTTATGAATGGTCCATGATTTGGTATAGAATTATATAATGGGTCTGAATAGTTGGGTGTTGGATATTTTTGGATCCATATATATAATGAATTTGAACTATAGTCAAATTCTATATAACTCATTGTTTTTGCTCGTGCTATCTAGCTTTGTATGAAGTTTAATTTTTGCATGATCTATGATCGAAAAGTTAAATCCTTCTTTCATATATCCTCTGCTATACATGTAAATGAGGCCCTTGCCAAAATATGTCAAGAAAAAACCCTTTTTAGCTCAACCAAGAAGACCACAACCACAAGCCAAATGAGCTCTAATGTTGGGTGTAAGAAGAGATGAGTAAATGATTCAAAGAAGAAAGCGATTTGGGGACCACTCCCTTTATGGAGTGCTTTTTCAACTTTGATGATGTGGAATAGTCCCATATTGATGAATCACAAAATGGTGGTGGGGTTTATATCCTACTTGGTGATTCATTCACTTGTTTCAAAGAACAAGGGGATGAAATGCTTACCACACACACACGTGTGCGCGCCCGCCCGCCGTGCCGTACCGAGCCGGGTCAGGTCCAGATTCAAGTAATTGGCCCTTTAGGGCCATATCCTTTAAACTAAGTCCAATGTTCTTTTTGTCCCGCATTAATTGTTTTATTTGGATTAAATAAAGGAAAAAGAGAAATGGATAATAGATCATTTCGTTGACGGATCACGTCACTTCGTAACAGGTAACAGATCTCTTCCACGTTTTTAGTATCTGGTTAGGGATTATAAAACGTGGTTAGAGGGCTACGGTTACGCATATGCTAGTGACTCTTAAAACTTTTTGTTTTATCTCTCTCTGCTCTCTCTTGCCTATCTGAAGGGTGTTTTCTGAAAAGGAGATTTATGCTGCATTTGTTCACATAGGTTATTTTTGAAGGGTGATCTACCACCGGAGTGCGCTGATTCAGATTGCTGAGACTATTGTATCCTGTGAGAAGGACGTTGGACCCTTCTTGCACCGTATGTGGGGGCAAATCTTCTCTAAGGAGAGTATTTTTATATGCCTTATCCTATTGCAGAATATTAATATATTTTCATTGTTGTTTTTATTTTGTTCTATGCATTTGTTTGATTTGTTGTCTTCGTTTGAATTTTGGTTTAAAATAGAACATGACATGCTTGAACCCTGTTACGGTTTGAATCAATAGTTTAACATGCATATCATGTTGATTTATTATCTGATTTGCTTCATGATATTGTATTTGATTCTAACAGTCTTAGAGAAGATTTTAAGCATGTTGATTTCATCTAGTTTTATACCAAAAGTAGACATGTCTGGTATGCCTGAAAAGTTTACCGACAAGAATTTCAAGCGTTGACAATAACGCATGAAAATCTGGTTCACGACTATAGGCTTGATTTCTGTTCTGGAGTTCGAATGCCCTACGATTTCTGATATTTATCCTGATCCCATGACTATTATTGCGGCTATATAGTGGAAAGAGAAGGATGTGGTATATGTCGTGGTTGCATTCTGTTGGCTCTGTCTAACACTTTGTTCTACATATACAATTTCTCCTCTACCATTGCTAAAGCCCTATGAGATCAACTTGACAAAAAGTACAATACCGAAGACCAAGGTCTTGAGAAGTACTCGGTTGTCAAGTTTTTGAAGTATCAAATGGTTGAGGGCAAGTCAGTTACTGAACATGCACATGAGTTTTTGCTATTGCTTCATAGTTTGGCTGAGTCTGATATGAAACTTTCTGAGAAGTTTTAAGTGATCACCATCATGAAAAACTTTCTTAAGTCTTGGGTAGACTTTGGCATGTCTCTCAAGCACCGTAGAGGAAAGATTTCTCTGGATGATCTAATGGTAGTCATAGCCATTGAGAAAGAGCATAGGAGTCAGAAACAAGTTGTGATACCGACTAAACAACCTAAAGTTAATGTGATGACCGGATCATTTAAAGGCAATGGCCAAAAAGCTAAACCTGCAATAAAAAACCAATTCAAACCCAAGGCCAAAATCTAAAAAAAGATAAAGAAAAAACCTTGCTGGAACTATGGACAGGTTGGGCACTGGGCCAAGGAATGTCCTTCCAAAAAGGCCAAAGCTCATGGGACCACAGATGGTACTCCTCAAGTCAACATGGTGACTGAGGACGTTGGGACCAACGCTGGGTATATTTCCATTAACCCTCAAATCTATCATGTTTATAGGCCAACTGAGTGACTGGTTGACACTAGGGCTAATGTGCACGTTTGTGCTGATAAGTTTGTCTTTGTCTCTTACCAGGCTACTGAAGGCAGATTCGTGACTATGGGCAACTCCACGGCTGCAAAGGTGTTGGGGATTGGATGCATGGACTTGAAGTTTCCTTCAGAACGAGTTCTATCTCTACACAGAGTGCACCATGTGTCTGTAGTTAGAAGAAATATTTTAAGTGGTTCATGTCTAGTTAGACAGGGTTATGAGTTTAACTTTAAATGTAATAAAGTTGTTATTTTGCATTCTGGAACATTTATTGGCAAGGGGTATTTAAATGATGGTTTGTTTAAACTTCGTATTGAACATATTTACAGTAATAAATTAGAGAATGATATTTCTTTTGATTCATTGTCTAATGTTGCTTATAATATAGAATTATTTGATTTATGGCATAATAGATTAGGTCATGTGAATTTTAATTCTGTAAAATGCATGTTGAACTTGAAGATTATTCTTGAAAATTTCATAGATAAAACTAAAAAATATGAAATTTGTGTGCAAGTAAAACAATGTAGGAAACCATTCCATACAATTGTTAGAGATTCTGAAATATTGGATTTGGTGCACACAAATATTTGTGAGTTTAATGGAGTTTTAACTAGAAATCATAAAAAGTACTTTATCACTTTTATAGATGATGACATTAAATATTGTTATGTGTATCTGCTAAAATCAAAAGATGAAGCTTTTGATAAGTTTTTTATTTTTAAGAATGAAGCTGAAACACAAACTGTTAAAAAACTTAAAAGATTGAAGTTTAATATAGGAGGAGAATATACATCTAACAAACTTGATAACTATTGCTAATTCGTTGGCATAGTTCATGAGTTTACTGCTTTATATTTTCCTCAATCTAATGGGATTGCAGAAAGAAAAAATAGAACTCTAACTGACATGATAAATGTTTTACTTGGGAGTTCTGGATTACCTACCTATATGTGGGGGGATGATCTGAATACGACTTGCCATATTCTGAATAGAGTTTTTCAGAAGTATAAGGATAGTAGCTCATTTGAACTCTGAAGAAATAAGAAATCTAGCTTAAAATACCTCAAAGTGTGGGGGTGCCTTGCAAATGTACTTGTCCCAGAACACAACAGGAAGAAGTTGGGTCCTAAAACCATAGATGTTGTCTTTTTGGATTATGTAGAAAACAAATATGCCTATAAGTTCTTAGTAATTAAGTTTGAGATATCTGACATAGATCTAAACTCTATTGTTGAGCTTTGAGAAGCTACATTCTTTGAGGATGTATTTTTCATAAAAGTTTTTGTACCTCAGAATCTTTCTTCTTCAGATGTACCTTCAACTTCTGGTTTCATTCCTGAACATGTGGAAAGGATGACAGATGTGGGGGTTGAACCATCTTGTTTTTACTCTGGACCAAGTGAGTCCGAGGAAGTGGTTGAACTAAGAAGGATCAAGAGACCACAAATTATCAAGGATTTGAGAAGTGATTATATCACTTAATTTATTGAGGATGATCCTCCTACTTTCTGAGATACAATGGTTTCACCTGAAGCGAGGCATTGGAAAGAAGCTATAAATAGTGAAATGGATTTCATTGTATTTGATGGCACTTGGAAACTGGTTGACCTTCCTCGTGGTAGCTCTACTTTTGGGTGCAAATGGATCTTTAAGAAGAAGTTAAAACCAGATGGATCCATTGATAAGTACAAGGCTAGATTGGTTGCCAAGGGATTCAAACAAAAGAAAGAAATAGATTATTTTGACACCTATTCTCCGGTTACACGGATGACCACCATTAGGGTGCTTATTACACTGACATTTATTTATGATCTCTCAGTCCATCAAATAGATATGAAGACCGCATTTTTGCATGGCGATCTTGAAGAAGATATCTACATAGATCAACCTGAGGGTTTTGTGGCTCCTGGTAATGAAAATAAAGTTTATAGACTTGTTAAGTCATTATATGGACTAAAACAAGCTCCTAAATAATGGCATGAGAAATTTGATAAAGTTATTTTATCATTTGATTTATTGTTAATGAATCTGATAAATGTGTTTATTGTAAAGTTAAAGGTGATACCTGTATCATTTTATGTCTGTATGTAGATGACATTCTATTGTTTAGTTCCAATATAAGATTTGTGAATGAGATAAAGTCATTTCTTAGTAGTAAATTTGATATGAAGGATATGGGTATATTGCAAATGTAATCTTAGGCTTAAAATCAACTCATTTAGTTAATGGAATAACTATTTCTCAATCTTATTATGTTGAGAAGTACTTGACAAATTTGGCTATAACAAAGGAAGATCTGTAGCAACTCCATATAACCTTTCTACTTCTCTTTATAAGAATACGACTAGTGTTCATGTGTCTCAATTACGGTATTCCCAGATTATTAGAAGTTTGATGTATCTTGCAAATAACATGAGACCGAATATTGCGTTCTCTATGACAAAATTAAGTAGATACACAAGTTGTCCAAATCGCACTCATTGGAAGGCATTGGACATGATACTTAGGTACCTGAAAGGAACTATTTCCTTAAGTTTGCATTACAAGAGATTCTCTGTCGTACTTAAGGTATATAATGATGCAAGCTGGATAGCCATGAACTCTGAGAGTTATGGCGTAACAAGGTATGTATTTATCTTGGATGGTGGCGCAGTCGCCTGAAGGTCAGTAAAGCAAACCAGCTTGTCACAGTCTACTTTTGAATCTAAGCTTTGTGCTTTAGATATCAAAGGAATGAAAGCTAAATAGTTAAAGAGACTTGTAGAGGAGCTTTCTTTAATGAGCAAACCAATTCCTACGATATTTATGCATTGTAACAATATGACCATAATTAATACATGAACCCAAATATAGTTTGTGAAAATTTTTACCAGACTCGAACCCAACCCGAGTTCCGATTAAGACCCACAAATTTTAAATGCAAAAATGATAAAAAAAATATCATTTTACCGGGTTTGATTCATGTAGTTCTTATCGGGTACGTCTGGGTATGATTTTTCTTATAGATGACCCGATTAGACCCAGGTCGAGACCCAATATCATACCCAAAAATCCAAACCAAACCCGACCCGTTGACACCCCTGTCGTAATCAGGGAAATCAATAGAAAAATCCCATTGATCCAATTCTTCACGAGAGTTTTTTCCTTTACTCTTGGTACAATGGATGAAGCGAATGATAATGCTGACTTTGCATCTTATGCCTTGCTTTCCTTTTCTTATCTTACGTCTTTAAAAGTTTAATACCAGAATTTCTTAAGAAAGTGAGTAATTATTTGGGGATTATCCCTTGTTCGCCTTTTTGTTTTCAACTACCAAGGTGGAGCAATATCAATTATTACAATGTAGTAAATATCTCATAAATGAATAACTCGTTTTACAATCCTCTTCTTTTAGTAAAGAAGTCACAAACCATTCTTACTTTTCCCTCAATTTACATAAAAATCATTGGACCTCTTTGTTTTCACGAGCATGTGAAACCAAAACCCATCTCAAACATAAATGAAAAGAATAGAGAAGACAACCTGACAGAATAGAACAGAACACTATGGGTGGCCCATGGGAAGAAAGAAGAGGAAATTAGACACTAGGGGCCAAGAGCCATTTATCGCCATCAATGTAGTATGATCCCAAGAATGGGAGAGCCTCTTCATCTGTGAGCCTCTTAGCCCAATGCACCCTCTCTGTTATGTTTGCACCTGGCCCACTGCACTTGTACTCGCCATAGTACACACTCCTACAAAAGGAAACCCACATTCATCAATATGAGGATGAAGTAATTTTTGGAATGTTCTAAATGTGAGCTTGAAAGCAGGCAAAATTGAATGGTGACATCATAATGAGATGGAAGCTTGAATTCAAACAAATCCATGGAAATGAGTGAGGGTGATATTGTTTGGAAAGAGATTGGCAGCCCTAACAAATCAGTGGTCGTCCTTTTCGATACAACATAAAGTTAAGAACACCGAATGGGTGAGTGGTCTTGCTTTTCTAACCTGCTAGCGAGGATCAAGTGCAATATGGTTGCACAAAAATGGTGCATTAAGCAACCAATCCATCAGGTCTTGAGCCCCACACCTGATAGGCCCTGTCCTCAAGATGGAGGGTAATCAAGTGCTTAATGCACTTATCTTTTCATCCAGCTAGCTGGGTCTATAGAAACAAAATAATTAGGAGTTTACGACGTCTTTTTACAGCTTAACTAAAGGCGAAATTGTAATGTTGGTCTAAAGCATCACTCAAAATTAGAGGTGTCAACGGGTTGGGTATGAACCGAATCCGAACCATAACTGATCATATAGAGTCAGGGTTTGATTTAAAAGAAGAGGGTTCAATTAACTATCTCGGTTGGACCCATGAAATTCGATTATTAAATGGGTCAGGTATAGTTTATGAAATTTTATACCAAACCCAGGTTCAACACCACAACTTCAAATAGACTGAGGCAGGTAAAAAAACATAGACTTATTTTAAAGATATATTGAAATTTTATATTGATGACATTAATGTGATAAAAACACTTTCTTAATATCTCTATAGTATTGTCACATTTTCTTTATATATATATATATATATATATATATATATATATATATATATATATATATATATATATAAAAGCATAAAATATCACATTTCTTCATCCGATAAAATCTGCAGAGTTAGATTCGCAAAAAAACTAAAAAAATCTCAATTCATACCAGCAAACATATTTGGTTGGTAAAGATATTGCAGTTTTCCTATATATACCTAAATTTTCCTTAAATTGTCCCGAAAACAATAAAAAAGTCGTAATTTATCACGATAATTGTTGGAGAACGAGATTTATAACATTGATTATTGTGAGGATGTAGTTGGAGAAGTGAGACTTACGATTCACGAGCAGGAATGCCCCAGTCATTCCATCCTTCGGGTATGACAATTTTGTCCATGAAAGTATAAGAGAAAACCACCCTGGAATGGTCGCCCCATGCCCTCCCCAAGTACACCAAACCGCTCCCTGCCACTGCACTGTTCAAGAAGGAGAATCCACTGGTCATGGACACGTTTGTTCTCTTCTGAGCCGTGAGGGACGCCACGTTTGTGGATATTGACCTCAAATGGCAATTCTGTGTACACATTCACATGAAAAGCTAAACATTAATGAGTTTGACTACATTTTAGAAAGTTAAAAAAAAAAAAGAACAGAAAACTTACCAATGGCATGATACATTATTTTTTTGAATGAACCAACGGTGTCATTAATGATTTCCAAGAAATTAATGAACCCTAATAATGTTTAAAAAATAATTGGTGACCCACCTCATATAAAGATCTTCCATAACCAAAAATGAAGTCCACAGACCCTTGAACGAAGCAGTTGTTGAAGTAGTGAATTCCTTTGTGATCATACAGCGTGTCTTGGTGACCAAAGAAGCTGCAATTGTAGAACGCTGCCTTGTTGCCGGAGATCCTCAGAGCCACTGCTTGTCCTCCTATTGCTCCAACTTCTGGGTTTGGGGCAGTGTTCTAACAAAACCAGACCAACCAAACTTATTATTCTTTTGAACTAGCACGTATGCAATAAGAAAACCACTTAAATAATTGCGTAACTATCACTATTATCATTGCCTTGTGTTTATCCCTCAAAACAAATATTGGATGCTAACCACAATGGAGAACCCCGAAGGGTTTAGCATTGTTAGAGCAGGCCTTGGCTGTTACAGGCTGTGTTGCATTATGTACGTAGCAACAGTAAAAGTCTTTACTGCCACCAAAGGAGACTTTTACTGAAGCTAATTTAGCGCAAGTAAAGAAAAAGATTTCTTGTAATATAACCGAAACCCAGTATAGGCCGCCAGCCTTTGGAGTGAGGGTCCTAGCCCTGGCGTTTTACACAGCGAGGATGGAGACGATGTCTCCAGTCCCCCAGACGCTGTTTCCCCAAGGAAAAATATTGGAAAAAAAATCCACAATGGAGATTTAGATAGTGAAGGAAAATGAGTTGTGTACGTTATATACCTCAAACTTTATGTTGATGGCCACAAAATAATAGGAATTGATGGCTATGGTTGCACTATGGAATGTGCCGAGTGGTTTACCATCAGGGCCCAGTGTGGCTGCCGTGTCGTTCCCTGTGATTGTGGGAGGGTTCTGACTATCCCCTTTCAGCGTGATGAAGGGCAGCCTCTTCTTTATCACAACTTTCTCCCTGCAAACGCATTTCACCATTAATAAATTTGCAATATCATGTCATACAACAATCTAATGATAATGAATACTGGGGTTGGTCGTCATTTTCAAAATCGCCCCTAGATTTACATGACAAGGGCCCCTCAAGGTTGATGCCAGCGTCTCACAGAAGAGACACCTTTAATATTGACCATGGACCATTTCTCAGTCTCACAATGGATGAAAGCAAATAGCTTCTATATTGTTGCTGTATTTGGGTAGAGGCAATTAAGTGACCCGGTTCTAGGCGAGGGTTCCTGGTCGTCAATATATATATATATATATATATACATATATATATATATACATACATATATATATATATATATATATATATATATATATATATATATATATATATATATCGTAATCCTTTTGTATATATGGTGGATGATCTTAAGACAATGAACATATTATTAGATGAAGGTACAGCTGAGAAAAGAAGTGAGGGATGTTTGCTGTTATGATCAGGAGAAAAGATAGAAGATTACCTATAAACTCCAGGAGCAAGTTGTATGATAATCCTTCTAGTGTTGTTCCCTTTAATGCTTGATATTGCATCCCTCAGAGTTGTGAAATCCCCACTACCATCCTGAGCCACCTTGATCCACACCTTGTTAGCTTCAGCCCTGACAAGTTTGTGGTCCAAGCTCTTGTGGCGACCCTTGGAAAACCTGGTAGTCTCCATGGAGTTGAAGAGAGTCTTCTGCCTGTATTGTTGGCCATGCCAAGAGATCCAGTTGTGGAAGTCCTTCTCATAGGCTGATCTCAGAGAGAGAGAATCAAAGAGGAGGAAGGAAAGAGTGAAGAGGAATAGGAAGGAGAGAACATGGTGACTGTGGTTGGAAGCCATGAAGTACAAAGAAAAAAGAGTGCTCGAGGTGATGAAAAAGCTCAAGCTGGTTCACTTGTTTAAATACTGGCAGCCTTGTGTAAATGCCCCTGTTATCTCATGAAATTTCAAGGGTCGTTTTTGTCATCTTGGTTTTATGAAATTACTATATAATATTTCCAGTTATTGGCCGTGAGTTATCATCCTTCAAAGATTTGGAGGGTACGTAGTTGAAAAAAAAAACAAATATTTAATGGGTTTGTGCTTCCTTTTTCTTTGCTTTGGTTTCTTTTATAGAATTATTTAAAGTTTTTTTATCATTCTTATTTCCAGATTGTATAAAATTTATTTTTAACACAACCTAACCATGCAAAAAAAGTCGGTTTCAAGCACTGAATGTCAAATGGTCGTTGAAATTATTTTCAATTGGTATGCCTCAACATTACCATCATTCCAAAAAATCATAAAAAAGGAGAAATTTTGCAAATAATATTTGAAAGCCCAAATTATATATATATATATATATATATTGACTTTCAATATCAATAATTTTCATTTCTTTTTTATTTTTAGTTAACGACCATAGGTTTTATAAAATTCCGGTCCAATTAGTTGTACAAAGTACCATTACAAAACTAGCTAGAGATACTCTTGTTAGAAGCAAAAATCTTGCCTATAAAAAAAAGTAATAAAAAAAGGAAGCAAAAAATCTTAGGGACATTCTTGGAATTCAGCATTTAAGCCGAAAATGTCCCACTGTTTCCACATACACCTAAAGCCCGATGGTTAGATGGTTGGAAATGGGGCGCCCCATTTTTTGTTTGCGTCCGACTAGCTGTCTCCCATCTCCTTTGCACATGATCCAATCAAAATCTACTTGCTCGGCTGATTTTCAGCTTAGCTAGGCTTAGCTCAGCTTAGCTAGGCTTAGCTCAGCTTAGCTCGGCTCGCATTATTGATCTTCATTTATCACACTGAATAACATCATTTCTTCTTGTCTTGTTCGTTATCACTACGGTATCATATGTTAATTAGCTGACTAATCAATTATTTTCTTTTTAAGTAGACCTGCTTAAACCCTTTTGCATATAAAGTTCAAAATCCGAAATTTAAAGTTGGTGTGACCACGGTAAGATAAAAACTTGGTGCTAAAAGAAAGTAGAATTATATGCAAAAATTTCAAATATTTTCTATGTACATATCCCATTTTAAATCCTTATCTTTGCCCGTGGGACCGAGGACCAATAAAAGAGGAGAGAATAAAGAAGGATAAATGGGGAGGCATAAAAAAGTTTGTAAGTGAATTTATCCACTAGAACTCTTAAAGTTCTCACCTTTTGTTAATGGCTCTCATTTTTAGAATCTCGACCCTTTTAGTGTTTAGGCTTTTTCTTTTTCTTTTTGTTTTTTCCTACTTTACAAACCTATATATAAAAGTTTATTGCTTGTGTAGCAAGTATCCTCTTGTTTCTAATGTATGTTCTTTCAAAACATGTTTTTGTTGTAACCCTACATTAATTTGGTTGATATTGAACAAGAGTTAGCATATGATTGTATCCCTTGACTATATTAAAGATCTGTTCAGCTTGTCATTTAATGATGGTTTTCGTATAGTTGCACTCATTTATTATCTGAGATTCTTTGAGCATACATGTGCATAAGTTGCTTAACATGAGCACATTTGTCTTGATACATGCACATTTGCACATAGTTTTGAATGCTAAATATGGTGAGACATATGGGGGGGGGGGGGGGGGCGGTCACCATGTGTTGAGACGTTGCAAGTTCAAAACCCAATGATATGTTGTGCAACTGGTGGGTTCTGCCTAACCCAGCTTGCCTTTCAAAAAAAAAGTGTAGCTCATTGAGTGGACACATGTCAACACCTCATGGAATCACATGCTTTCTGCCTTCCACCCTCAATAGAAAAAACTACACAACTCATGTCACCCCAAACCTAAAGTGAGTGGTAAATGGGTCGGACTCGGTTCACATCCAGGCATTACTCAATCTAATCTAATTGGATCATGCCCATTAATTTCATTTAGACTCAGATGGAAAAAGAGTAATGCCAAGTTGTGAGAAAAAAAATATCAGGTGCAATGTGATTGCACATTTTTTGGGTGCCGTGGCACTTGATCACCCTCTATCTTGGAGATAGGGCCTGTGAGTTGTTGGGTCCAAGAAACGATGGAAGGTGATCAGCTGCAGTGGCAATTACTCTCAATTTGATTAGCAATCAATTGGCACCTGATCCTCTCAATTTGATTAGCAAAACAGATGAGATTAATTATGATAGGTTTGGATTTAGATTTGGATGAAAAATTGTATATTGGACTTGGGTCTGGTATGAAATTAAACAAACCATACCCAGCTCCATATTCTAATCAGGATCTTTTAGATTATTGGACCTCCTCTATTATTACCAAACCCTGACCCTATGGCTTGATACGAGCTGAGTTAAGTCCGGGTCAAACCCGATCCGTTGACACCCATACTCCGGTTTGTATCAGATACCTGACCTGACCTGACCATAAGGTGCAGCCGGCTCCAATGGAGGTTGAGTCTTGGCTTTACCATACATGAGGAGCCAAACGAATAGAAAAAAAAAAGAGAGGACAGCAGTCGTTTTTTCTTCACTCCAACCTGTCAGGTGGCTTCGTTGGGGGAAATAACAAGGGAGCTTTGCCACGCGTTTTGTCATTTGTCGGAGCTGGGGAACTTGGGGGGATCCGCCAGCTCCTGTCCTTCGTGAGTGGGCCCCATACCTCACCCACAGCTTCCCTCCATCTCTCTCTCTCTCTGCTGTATAGAACGCAGACTAGTCTCCACGGTGGGCTAGTCTACCACACTGTTGCACCCTTTCTGCCGGGGCTGCTGTTTCCCTCTCCTCCACTCTTCGTGCATATGAGACACGTGAAATCTGTCAGGCTTTCAGAAAATGAACGGTGGTGATCAACTGTTAAATAAATCAGGCCAGAGCTTGGCTGTGCCATCTGGTAGAGAGAGAGAGCACAAACGGTGGGTCTGGGACACACTGGTTACATGGTCAGCCGCAGATGAGGAAGTTGCCAGAAGAAACGGTGGGTTCGGACCCATTGGTTGCACCACCACCCTCAGAACCCCAACAACATCACCTGATCTCGAGGCCCTGAACGTGCAAAGATCTGACTAAAAAGGAAGAAGCGTTGTGGCTGTAGACAGGCTGGGGGGGACTCGGTCGGATCGCTGCTCATCCGAAATCACAATTGGTGGGGCCCATGTGAAACCTACCAGGAGAATCCTAAGTTCTCATTTTGAAGATAAAATTCAAAGGGACCTGTTGAAATACCTAAAGAAGGTCTAAGATCTATCTCAGACCCACCACTTGCACCATCTAGTAACTTCTAAGGACCAATGTCACATGTAGGGGTCGATGTAAACGCGTCAGACTCGGGTTGGATCTTGAAATATATTACTACATCCAACCTAATCGGATCCAGTGTAATCAGGTTCAGATTCAGACACTGAGTCAGATGGAGATCAGACAAAACTGAATCCAGATCCAATTAGCTTAAAATCTGATATATATTCACATGTATACGGATTCAGATTTTTCTTATTAAATTCTATTAGGATGCAAAACTTGAGAAGGAATACAAATCTGATTATTAATCGGGTCTAATTTTGGTTACCAAATCTGACTAAACGTATCCAGATTCAGTTGGATATCTGACTTGAACCCAAACTCTTTACATCCCTAGCCATAAATCTCGTTCTTGAGAGAAACTCCGAGAGGAAAAACATCACAATATTTTGAAAATTCCGGTTTTACTGGAAAAATTTTCGAAAAATATTTGTATATACAAGTGTATAAAATATATAAAAACAAAAAACGTTGAAAACAGTCCAAATAAAGTTTTGTCATGTTAATATCATGATAAATTGAATTGTTTTTAAGTGTGAAAATTTGAAAATATCGTGTTTTTTGGAGGATTATATAAAAATATCACAATAAAATCGTTGATATTTTCAAAATAGCAGCAACATTTGTGGCACTCGTGCAAACTTGGGCCATTAACAATTAACGTAGCCTCAAAAACAAAATAAAGTTGCCTCGATTATTAGATTTGTAAATTCGAGAATTGTGAAGCATGGACAAGTTCATGAACTTGTTCGTGGCTATAATGGCACCCAAACGTATACCATAAATTTATATCTTTTATCCTTCGACTGACCCTCCATTCTCTCACGTATCCTTTGTTTCATTATCTAACTGCAAAGCAATGAGATTGGAGTTCATGAACTTAGTCGCACTTCACATGTTACCAAACGTAACGAAGATTTTACTTGCCATTTACTATGTTAAAGTGCTTCCTCATCTATTCTTTGTTTACCCTTTCTTATCTCTGTCACAGCAAACACGTCATTTGGGTCTCGTGTTCGGCAGACACAACACGATTCCTAGACACGCCACGTGACGTTCAACAACATTATTTGTATTATTTAAATAGTCTTTTAAATATATGTGTGTACATTAAATTTATTAAAAGCGTTCTTCATATTAATTTTTTTAAAAGTACGTGTCGTCGTGTCCCACTTTTCATAAAAATCATGTTTTTGTATCCTTTCGTATTCATGTGACATCGCTCATTCTTTATTGCTGGCTTCACATTATTTTTGTGTTTTGCCTTTTATATTAAAAATTTTCTTTTGCCTGTATATATTTTTCTAATTTTTTTTATTTTTTTCTAGATGGGCTTTTTAAGATTTTTATAAAAAAAACATGATTTAATTTGTGGTGGATTGGTTACACGGTCAAGTAATCATATGCGGTTCAGGTGCTCCATGGCTCGAGTAGAGCCAATCGGCAGCCACCATATGCGGTTCATGGTGCCCACAAGTAAGGGTGTCAATGGGTCGGGTATTACTCAAGGCTGGGTCCAGGTTTAGACGCAGTGTTACCGTTGATCATGCGTCCAAAGTATCTTCAAACATTTTATGTGTTTGAAGATACAGGTTATATATATATATATATATATATATATATATATATAGAGAGAGAGAGAGAGAGAGAGAGAGAGAGAGAGAGGTGCTTGATCCATACATACATACTTGACAGAAACTTGATTCTGCAGATTGTCCATCTTGCGAGCAATGGACACTCAACGTTTTTTGGGATTTAGAGATACTTTTGAAAGACCGCTAAAGGTCCTAGCGGCTGCTGTGACCTTCAGTGGCACTTCAAAAGCGCCACTAAAAGCCCTTTTTTAAAAATCTGGGGCACCTTTAGTGGCATTTTTGAAGCATCGCTAATGTCTCAGAAAAACTGAAACCTTAACTGCACTTCAAAAGAGCAGCTAAATGCCCTTTTTAATGCTAAATTACATTTTTTTGTAAATTTTTGCCATTTTTTTGCATGCTGACCATCTTGCGCGTGCAATAGACAGTCAACGAAATTAAGTACTAGTTAATTAAAACGCAATGATCAAGCAGCTACCACTTTTCCTATATATATATATATATGCTCAAACGTTAGGTGCTCAATGGTTTTTCGGCATTTTTTCATTTTATTTATAAATTCTGACCATACAAATGTGATATATGTACTTGATTTTATACACTACAAAAAAACAGTTGATTAACTACGGAATTTAGCGACGACATTATTCCGTCGCTACTTAGCGACGGATTAACGAGAAAAATGCATCCGTCGCCATAATTGGAGAATTTTACGAAAATAGCTACAGATTATTTTCCCTCGCAAAAATCGTCGCTAAGTAGCGACGGATTTTGTGAGAGAATATTTTATCGTAATAAATACGGCATTTAGCGTCGGAATTGCGACAGATTATATTTCCTCGCTATTTAGCGACGGCCTAGGTGACGGAATATATTCTGTCGCTAAGTCGTCGCTAAATGTCGCATAACCACTAATCCCAACCCTCCTTTTCCTTTCTTCTTTCGCTGCTCCCGCTCCCGCCCGCTGCCCTCTCCCTTCTGCCGCCCTCTTCCTTCGGCCGCCCCATCCATCCCGTCGACCTCTCTGCCGGCCCCCACCGTTCGCCGGAAGTCGATCTCCGTCAACCTTCCACCGCCGCCGCCCGGAGGAAGCGCAGGTATTTCCGAGCCCCACCGTTAAATGGATTTGGGGCCGACCCCCTGCGTTTTCCGGCAAGGGGCCGACTCCGCCAGGCGCTCGACCCCGGCAGAGGGTCGACCCCCTGCCGTGTCCGGCCGGGGGTCAACCCCTTATCAGGTCCGTCAGGGGGTCGACCACGGCAGGCGCTCGACCCCGTCAGGGGGTCGACCCCCTACGGTTCTGGCAGGGGGTCGACCCCTTGCCGTGTCCGGTAGGGGGTCGACCCGGGCAGAGGGTCGACCCCCTGCGGTTTCGGCAGGGGGTCGACCCCCTGCAGTTCTGGCAGGGGGTCGACCCCTTGCCGTGTCCAGTAGGGGGTCGACCCCTTGTCGTGTCCGGCCGAAGGTCAACCGCTTGTCGTGTCCGGCCGGGGGTCAACCCCCTCCCGTCAGGGGGTCGACCCCGGCAAGGGGTCGACCCCCCGCGGTTTCGGCAGGGGGTCGACCCCCCGCGGTTTCGGCAGGGGGTCGACCCCCTGCGGTTCCGGTAGGGGGTCGACCCCTTGCCGTGTCTAGTAGGGGGTCGACCCCGGCAGAGGGTTGACCCCCTGTCGTTTCCGGCAGCGGGTCGACCCTCTGCCATGTCCGACAGGGGGTCGACCACCTGTCATGTATGGCAGGGGGTCGACCCCGCCAGAGGGTTGACCCCTTGTCGTGTCCTGTAGGGGGTCGACCCGCTGCCGGAAACGGTTTTCGGCAGCGGGTCGACCCCCTGCTATTTCGGCAGGGGGTTAACCCCCTATGTTCCAGCAGAGGGTCGACCCCCTGTGTTCCTACAGGGGATCGACCCCCTGTGGTTTCGGTAGGTCATTAGGTACTAGGCTTCTCAAGCCCTATGCAAGATGTTTTTATTTGCTTCGGTTTTTTTTCGTGGTGACTTAATTTTAAAACAACATTTTTTTTTTGCAGATTTTTCAACGGAACCAGCTCGTGCTCAATCACTTGTGGTAAGTAAGGAACAAAAACAATGCAAATCGGGTAAATACCCGTGGTGAGTAAGTGATGCAAGCGTATCACATGTTATTTAATTTATTAGATGTAACACTTTATTGTTCACACACTCACTTAGTTGTTAATATTTAGGGTTGCTTTGTTGGAGTTCGGAGATCATGCTGAGCATGATTTTAATGTATGAATATTGAAGTGTTCTTATTTTTAGAGTACGGAGTCCCTGCTAGGCATGGTAGTAGTTAGTGAGATATTGAAGTGTGTTTGCTGCAGGTACATGTTTGCCATTTGTTTGATATGAATGATTACAATGTATTGCAATGTTAAATGTAATTGTATTCATGCTTGCATGTAGTTACTTTCAATTTGATTATGACTTTCATATGAAATTGTATAATAAAAGCATGCTTCAAATGATCGTATCGTGTCATTGATAGTTTGCACATGAAAATATTAAGTTATCAATGCATGCATCAAAATTCTTGTTATTGTATGACATCATATATTGCATGATAAATTTGATATGTTCTTCATCGTAGCATTCTGATTGTTTTCTTTTAATTCGTTAGGCTATTATTCGTAACATCATAAGAAAATGACTGCAAACCGTGATTGGATGTATCGTAGGATAGTAGACAATGAGTTATCGCATGAATATATGGATGGTGTTGACAGTTTTATTGAATTTGCAACGGCAAGTGTCAGTACAGTGGATCCCACAGGTCAGATTAGGGGTCCCTGCAAGATTTGTAAGAATAATCGATTTGTAGAACCTCACAGCGTTAGACATCACCTATACAAGAAGGGTTTTGTGAGTGATTATCAGAACTGGATGTTTCATGAAGAAGAATTTAGAAACGATTTTGATGCACGGGTGAATGTGGTGCACGATAATCCATATACAGATTTGATATTTGATGCCGCAGGAACAAAACTGGGTTCTGCTATGAGTTCTAGTAATGTAAGAACTGCCGTAGATGAAGAATCACTAAACGATACAGATAGTAGATTTTATGATTTACTTAGAGATGCTGATGAGCCACTTTGGAACGGTTGCAAGAGTCACACTATCTTGTCTACAGTTCTTCAACTAATGAATTTGAAGTCCGAGTATAATTTGAGTCATTCATGTTTTGACCGTTTGTGCATGATTGTGAAGAGTATGTTGCCCAAAGATGAGAAATTGCCACAAAATTTCTATCGTGCGAAAGTTATGGTCAACGCTCTAGGTATGGGTTACAAAAAGATTGATGCTTGTCCAAATCACTGCATGTTGTATTTCAAGGAGCAGGAAAACAACATATCATGTCCGTCATGTGGGCATCCTCGGTTCAAGCCAAAGACAAGAGGCAATGGTAGCACGAGATCAAAGGAAGTTTCATACAAGTCGCTCCACTACTTTCCTATCACTCCTAGATTGCAGCGATTGTATATGTTTTCAAGGACAGCTAAACACATGAGATGACATGCAAATAAAGTTCGACACGATGAAAACAAGATCACGCATCCTGTTGACGCTGAAGCTTGGAAGCACTTTGATCGTACTCATCAGAACTTTGCAATGGAAGTGCGAAATATTAGACTCGGTCTATGTACAAATGGATTTAATCCATTTGGGGGTAGATCAACCCCATACTCATGCTGGCCAGTATTTGTAACTCCATACAACCTTCCACCAAGCTTGTGTATGAAACATCCAAATCTTTACTTGTCTTTGTTGATCCCTGGTCCGACCTCACCTGGCCAAAATCTTGATGTATATTTAAGGCCATTGATTGATGAACTAAAAGTATTGTGGGATGACGGTGTTACCACATATGATGCCCACAAAAAACAAAATTTCAACATGAAGGCCGCTGTTCTATGGACAATCAGTGACTTCCCTGCATATGGTATGCTATCTGGTTGGAGCACACATGGGAGGTTGGTTTGTCCGTACTGCATGGAGGATTCTAAAGCTTTTAGATTGAAGCATGGAAGAAAGCCTTGCTGGTTTGAGTGCCATCGTCGATTTCTACCCAGCGATCATCCGTTTCGACGACAAAAGAATGCGTTTAAAGCAGGCACAACTGAAACAGAAGGTTCATCCTCAAGATTGTCTGGCATAGAGATTCTAAGAAGATTGCGATACTTTCCAGATGTATTAACAGATGCCTGCAGTCCTACACCCTTTCGTGGATTTGGGAAGGATTACAATTGGACGAAGAAATCTATTTTTTGGGAACTACCGTATTGGCTGACCTTATTGATACGACATAATTTGGATGTGATGCATGTGGAGAAAAATGTGTTTGATAATGTGTTCAATATAGTAATGAATGTTAAAGGAAAAACAAAGGATAATCCGAAGGCCCGTATGGATGTAAAATTAATATGTAAAAGACCAGAATTGGAACTAAAAGAGTATAATGGCAAAGTATTGAAACCAAAGGCAAAGTACGTACTCAGACCTGATCAAATAAAACATGTATATCAATGGTTGAGACAATTGAGATTTCCAGATGGATATGTCTCTAACATTGCTCGGGCTGTGAAGATTGACTATGAACAATTATATGGGTTGAAGAGCCATGATTGTCATATCTTTATGCAACGATTGATACCCCTAGCATTCCATGATATGTTAGACAAACCTATATGGGGGGTATTGTCTGAGTTGAGCGGATTTTTCAGAACATTGTGTGCATCGGAGGTCGTAGTATCAGATGTAAAGAATCTCGAGGACTCTGTCATCACCACTGTTTGTCTGCTAGAAAAGATATTTCCGCCAACATTTTTCGATGTTATGGAACATTTGATCATACATCTGCCATATGAACTAAGGGTTGGTGGCCCTGTGCAATATCGATGGATGTACTCATTTGAAATGTATATGTTTTTTTATATTTGTCTCTTTAATGACAGATATTTAAAATTTGAAATGTATATTCTTGTCAGATGCATGTTCGACCTAAAAAAAAAGGTTCGTAATAAAGCAAGAATAGAAGACTCTATTTGTGAGGCGTACACTTTAGAAGAGATTTCAAATTTCTCATCTATGTACTTCGAACCTCATATTCCAACACATTACACATGCCCGCCCCGTAACGATGATGGAGAACAAGTAATTGTAGCTGACAAGCTGTCGATATTTCAACCACTTGGGCATGCATTTGGTAGTTGCCGATCAAGGCTATTGACAGATCGAGAGCAAGACGCAGCACACATCTATATTCTTTTTAATTGCTCATCGATCGACCCATACATCGAGTAAGTATATGTATATGCAACTCAATTATAAATCCTTTTATGTTCTATATGTGGATACATGGCTCGGTAATATAAGTATTTTTGGTTTGCAGACAATTTGATCTGGAGTTGCAAAACGAAGTTTCATATCTCATTGATGCAGAAGTACAAAAAGAACGTGAAACTAAGTTTGTGGAGTGGTTGAAACAATTGGTAAAGAAGCTAACATAAATTTTGTACTTATAAACAACACTAAGTTACTAAATTGATCGTGATCACAATCATTGTTTATGTCTGTGCGTAGGTTCGCCATGGTGATGTTAAAGATCAAAGAATATGTGATTTAGAAAATGGTCCGACCAAAGTTGTGCAATGCTACAATGGGTATATCGTAAATGGTTATCGATTCCATACAAAAGATTACGGTATAAACAAATCAACGATAAATAGTGGCGTGTGTGTCAAGGGTAGCAACTACGGTGAAAATGAACATGATTACTACGGTGTTATAGAGGAAATAATGGAGTTGACTTACTTAGGCATGAATAACAGGGTAACTTTATTCAAGTGTCATTGGTTTGATCCAACTGCAACAAGACTCGACAAAGCTTCAGGCATTGTGGAGGTGAATCATAAATCCAGGTTTGGAACATATGAACCATTCATATTAGCCTCGCAAGCTCAACAAGTTTATTATACTTCATATCCGAGTATAAAAAAGTCATATAAAATGAATGGTGGGCAGTTTGCAAGGTGAAGTCCAAACTATACCCCAAGTATGATCAGTTACAGGAATATGAGTTAGCTGAAGACAGCGATTACTATCAATCAAATGATGTCTATGACTTCACTTATGGTCACGATGTTGCGCATGATATGCATGTCATATCTCCATTGGCCGATGAAACATTCATAGAGGAATGTGATCCAAATGATGTACCAAGTGGATGGGCAAACAATGAAGAAGAAGAAGAAGAAGAAGAAGAAAGTCAAACTAGTGACAAGGAAGAATTCTCAAGCTAGTGAGCAAAATCTTGTACTACAAACCTCTATTTAAATGCATTGCAGTACTTGATGTGAGTTGTATTGCAATACTTGGTGTGAATGATTAAAAATTTTATTTGAATGTATTGTAATACTTGATACGAATGATTCGAATGCATTGCAATACTTGATGTGAATGATTTGAATTATTTGAATGTATTGTAATACTTGATGCGAATGCATGAGTTGTATTGCAACACTTGATGTGAATGATTAAAAAATTTAGTTGAATGTATTGTGATACTTGATACGAATTATTTGAATGCATTGTAATACTTGATGTAAAAGATTTGAATTATTTGAATGTATTGTAATACTTGATACGAATGATTCGAATGCATTGCAATACTTGATGTGAATGATTTAAATGATTTGAATGTATTATAATTTATGCAACGAATGATTTGAATTATTGCAATACTTGATGTGAATGATTTGAATTATTTGAATGCATTGTAATACTTGATGTGAATGATTTGAATGCATTGCAATTCTTGATGTGAATGACTTGAATGCATTGCAGTACCTGATATGAATGATTTGAATTATTGTAATACTTGATGCGAATGACTTGAATGTATTGTAATACTTGATGTGAATTATTTGAATGTATTGTATGACATATGTTATTTGTTAGAATATGGTTCGTGGAGGTTATAGTGGTCGCTCATCCAGTAGTAGCCAGGCCCAACCTTCATCTTCACAGGCTCCTGTGATAGGTATATTGATTAACTAATTGGATGCTTGATTAGTTCAAATGCGCATTCTGAGAACTTCTAACGTATTTTTTTACAGATGATGTTTCGCCTATGGACGACCCACCTACACCAGTTGATCACATAAGTCAGGAGACAACACAGAAATTAGGGTCTTCTCAGTCTGGCACAAGAAGACTCATTCGAATAGTGTATATCGATAATCGACCGTAAGTATTTTGTTTTCAATTATTGCATATCTTATAAATATTTTATATTGATATTTACTGTGTAACAATTCATGTGCAGCACGAGGTTTAAGCCACAAGAAGTAGTACGGGAGATTAGGATTTCACTTCTTCAACATCTACCAGGACCGGTTGCTCAATGGAAAGAGTACCCAAAGGAGGTGCTAGACAGATTGTGGTCCTCATTCACGGTATACAGTTGTTCATCATAATTAATGTGTTTCATATTTAATTTATTTAAGTAATGTCTTCTAACTTTCTGAAAATATTTGTAGACTTCGAATCGCTTCGCAACTACGGTAGAAGAAAATGATGCAATGAAGGTGTGGCAGAAGGTGGCTGCCAATTGATTTGCAGACATGCTGCACACTATGAAGACTGCAGCAAAAAAGCATATGGCGTAGTAGATGATCCACTATTGTGGAAGGGTCATGGCCCTATTACTATCAGGAGACATTACTGGGATGAAATGTGCGATAAGTGGGCGGGAGATGCATTTAGAACTCGCTCTGCGAAGGCTGCACAAAATCGAGCGAAGATGCCCGAAGCCCATCTACACATAGATGGATCTAAAACATTTGGGAGCCACCTGAAGAAAATGGTAACTCATCAATATATAATATTAATTTTATAAGTATTGTTGCAAACTTGTGTACTAAATCTTTTGTCATTTAACTTCGCAGGAAGCAGAAAAAAGAGGCAGTATACCAAATAAGGATGTGTTTGTTGAAACACATAAACGGAAGACCACGGGAGTCTTCGTATCAGAGAAGGCGAGAACAACGACGGTATGTATTTATTCTATTAATAATCATTGCAATATGCAAGTTATCATAATGTTATCATTAATTATTAATGCATACTTTAAACATTATAGGAGGCATATGAGCAACAGATGGTAGAGCGATATGGCGATGACGCTACTCAGCATCCATCAATTGATCCTGCAGCATGAGTGACTGTAGCAGATGAACCCAAAAAAGGTCGCGTGTTCGGGTTTGGGAGTAATCTGAACACTTCACCAGTTATTGCTTCTTCCAGTTACGGCTCAAAGGCTACTTTCGCCGACATAAGCTCCAACCAGCAGCCTATTCTTTCCAGTGATGATGTACGTCAGATCATTAAGGACACATTGAATGACTACTTCCATGACACCGTCGCCCCCTTTCTCCGAGATGAGATCAACAATCTTGTGTTGAACAGGGGATCTTCGATTGCAGGTCCCTCTCAGGTATAATCACATATTCAGTTTTTTGACTGCCTTAACACACATATTAGCATGATAGAATAACATATATAACTTTTTGCCTGCCTTAGAGCACATATGAGCATGATAGAAACACATATAGAGTTTTTTTATTTACTTAGAGCACATATGACCATGCTATAATAACATATAGAGTTTTTTTATTGCCTTAGAGCACATATGAGCATGCTATAAGCACATATAAATTTTTTTGCCTGCCTTAGATCACATATGGGCATGCTATAATCATATTCAGTTTTTTGACTGCCTAAGAACACATATGAGCATAATAGAATCACATATAAAGTTTTTTTGACTGCCTTAGAACACATATGAGCATGCTATAATCACATATTCAGTTTTTTGACTGCCTAAGAACACATATGAGCATGTTATAATCACATATTCAGTTTTTTGACTGCCTTAGCACACATATGAGCAAGATAGAATCACATATATAACTTTTTGCATGCCTTAGAGCACATATGAGCATGATAGAATCACATATAGAGTTTTTTTATTGCCTTAGAGCATATATGAGCAAGCTATAAGAACATATAAATTTTTTTGCCTGCCTTACAGCACATATGAGCATGCTATAATCACATATTCAGTTTTTTGACTGCCCAAGAACACATATGAGCATGACAGAATCACATATAAAGTTTTTTTGACTGCCTTAGAACACATATGAGCATGCTATAATCACATATTAAGTTTTTTGACTGCCTAAGAACAGATATGAGCATGTTATAATCACATATTCGGTTTTTTGACAGCCTTAGCACACATATGAGCATGATAGAATCACATATATAACTTTTTGCCTACCTTAGAGCACATATGAGCATGACAGAATCATATATAGAGTTTTTTTATTTACTTAGAGCACATATGAGCATTCTATAATAACATATAGAGTTTTTTTATTGCCTTAGAGCACATATGAGCATGCTATAAACACATATAAATTTTTTTGCCTGCCTTAGAGAACATATGAGCATGCTATAATCACATATTCAGTTTTTTAACTGCCTAAGAACATATATGAGCATGATAGAATCACACATAAAGTTTTTTTGACTGCCTTATAACACATATGAGCATCCTATAATCACATATTCAGTTTTTTGACTGCCTAAGAACACATATGAGCATGTTATAATAACATATTCAGTTTTTTGACTGCCTTAGCACACATATGAACATGATAGAATCACATATATAACTTTTTGCCTGCCTTAGAGCACATATGAGCATGATAGAATCACATATAGAGTTTTTTTATTGCCTTAGAGCACATATGAGCATGCTATAATAACATATAGAGTTTTTTATTGCCTTAGAGCACATATGAGCATGCTATAAGCACATATAAAATTTTTTGCCTGCCTTAGAGCACATATGAGCATGCTATAATCACATATTCAGTTTTTTGACTGCCTAAGAACACATATGAGCATGATAGAATCACATATAACGTTTTTTTGACTGCCTTATAACACATATGAGCTTGCTATAATCACATATTCAGTTTTTTGATTGCCTAAGAACACATATGAGCATGTTACAATCACATATTCAGTTTTTCGACTGCCTTAGCACATATATGAGCATGATAGAATCATATATATAACTTTTTGCCTGGCTTAGAGCATATATGAGAATGATAGAATCACATATAGAGTTTTTTTATTGCCTTAGAGCACATATGCGCATGCTATAATAACATATAGAGTTTTTTTATTGCCTTAGAGCACATATGAGCATGCTATAAGCACATATAAATTTTTTTGCCTGCCTTAGAGCACATATGAGCATGCTATAATCACATATTCAGTTTTTTGACTGCCTAAAAACACATATGAGCATGATAGAATCACATATAAAGTTTTTTTGACTGCCTTAGAACACATATGAGCATGCTATAATCACATATTCAGTTTTTTGACTGCCTAAGAACATATATGAGCATGTTATAATTACATATTCAGTTTTTTGACGACCTTAGCACACATATGAGCATGATAGAATCACATATATAACTTTTTGCCTGCCTTAGAGCACATATGGACATGATAGAATCACATATAGAGTTTTTTTATTGCCTTAGAGCACATATGAGCATGCTATAATAAAATATAGAGTTTTTTTATTGCCTTAGAGCACATATGAGCATGCTATAAACACATATAAATTTTTTTGCCTGCCTTAGAGCACATATGAGCATGCTATAATCACATATTCAGTTTTTTGACTGTCTAAGAACACATATGAGCATGATAGAATCACATATAAAGTTTTTTTTACTGCCTTTAACACATATGAGCATGCTATAATCACATATTCAGTTTTTTGACTGCCTAAGAACACATATGAGCATGTTATAATCACATATTCAGGTTTTTGACTGCCTTATCACACATATGAGCATGATAGAATCACATATATAACTTTTTGCCTGCCTTAGAGCACATATGAGCATGATAGAATCGCATATAGAGTTTTTTTCTTGCCTTAGAGCATATATGAGCATGCTATAATAACATATAGAGTTTTTTTGTTGCCTTAGAGCACATATGAGCATGCTATAAGCACATATAATTTTTTTGCCTGTCTTAGAGCACATATGAGCATGCTATAATCACATATTCAGTTTTTTGACTGCCTAAGAACATATATGAGCATGTTATAATTACATATTCAGTTTTTTGACGACCTTAGCACACATATGAGCATGATAGAATCACATATATAACTTTTTGCCTGCCTTAGAGCACATATGAACATGATAGAATCACATATAGAGTTTTTTTATTGCCTTAGAGCACATATGAGCATGCTATAATAAAATATAGAGTTTTTTTATTGCCTTAGAGCACATATGAGCATGCTATAAACACATATAAATTTTTTTGCCTGCCTTAGAGCACATATGAGCATGCTATAATCACATATTCAGTTTTTTGACTGTCTAAGAACACATATGAGCATGATAGAATCACATATAAAGTTTTTTTTACTGCCTTTAACACATATGAGCATGCTATAATCACATATTCAGTTTTTTGACTGCCTAAGAACACATATGAGCATGTTATAATCACATATTCAGGTTTTTGACTGCCTTATCACACATATGAGCATGATAGAATCACATATATAACTTTTTGCCTGCCTTAGAGCACATATGAGCATGATAGAATCGCATATAGAGTTTTTTTCTTGCCTTAGAGCATATATGAGCATGCTATAATAACATATAGAGTTTTTTTGTTGCCTTAGAGCACATATGAGCATGCTATAAGCACATATAATTTTTTTGCCTGTCTTAGAGCACATATGAGCATGCTATAATCACATATTCAGTTTTTTGACTGCCTAAGAACACATATGAGCATGATAGAATCACATATAAAGTTTTTTTGACTGCCTTAGAACACATATGAGCATGCTATAATCACATATTCAGTTTTTTGACTGCCTAAGAACACATATGAGCATGTTATAATCACATATTCAGTTTTTTGACTGCCTTAGCACACATATGAGCATGATAAAATCACATATATAACTTTTTGCCTGCCTCAGAGCACATATGAGCATGATAGAATCACATATAGAGTTTTTTTATTGCCTTAGAGCACATATGAGCATGTTATAATAACATATAGAGTTTTTTTATTGCCTTAGAGCACATTTGAGCATGCTATAAGCACATATAAATTTTTTTGCCTGCCTTAGAGCACATATGAGCATGCTTTAATCACATATTCAGTTTTTTGACTGCCTAAGAACACATATGAGCATGATAGAATCACATATAAAGTTTTTTTGACTGCCTTAGAACACATATGAGCATGCTATAATCACATATTCAGTTTTTTGACTGCCTAAGAACACATATGAGCATGCTATAATCACATATTCAGTTTTTTGACTGCCTAAGAACACATATGAGCATGATAGAATCACATATAAAGTTTTTTTGACTGCCTTAGAACACATATGAGCATGCTATAATCACATATTCAGTTTTTTGACTGCCTAAGAACACATATGAGCATGTTATAATCACATATTCAGTTTTTTGACTGCCTTAGCACACATATGAGCATGATAAAATCACATATATAACTTTTTGCCTCCCTTAGAGCACATATGAGCATGATAGAATCACATATAGAGTTTTTTTATTGCCTTAGAGCACATATGAGCATGCTATAGTAACATATAGAGTTTTTTTATTGCCTTAGAGCACATTTGAGCATGCTATAAGCACATATAAATTTTTTTGCCTGCCTTAGAGCACATATGAGCATGCTTTAATCACATATTCAGTTTTTTGACTACCTAAGAACACATATGAGCATGATAGAATCACATATAAAGTTTTTTTGACTGCCTTAGAACACATATGAGCATGCTATAATCACATATTATATTTTTTGACTGCCTAAGAACACATATGAGCATGTTATAATCACATATTCAGTTTTTTGACTGCCTTAGCACACATATGAGCATGATAGAATCACATATAGAGTTTTTTTACTGCCTTAGAACATATATCATTTATGATAGAATCACATATAAATTTTTTTTCTTTGCCTGCCTTAGAGCACATATCAGCATGCTATAATCACATATTCAATTTTTTGACTGCCTTAGCACACATACGAGCTTGATCGAATCACATATATAACTTTTTGTCTGCCTTAAAGCATATCTGAGCTTGGTAGAACCATATATAGAGTTTTTCTAGCTGCTTTAGAACACATATGAACATGCTATAATCACATATTCAATTTTTTGACTGCCTTAGCACACATATGAGCATGATAGAATCACATATATAACTTTTTGCCTGCCTTAGAGCACATATGAGCATGATAGAATCACATATAGAGTTTTTTTATTGCCTTAGAACACACATGAGCACATGATAGAATCACATATAGTGTGTAATTTATTTCATTATATTTTGTTTATCAATACTGACTGTTCTTTTCTTGTGTAGGCTGCTTGTGATAATCAGCGTAGCGGAGCTGAAGGGACAGATAAAGGCAATGAACAAGAAGACGCACAAAATCTTGGCGATGATTAGAGAACTGTGTTGAAGAAGTTCTATTTTTTTTATGTTTCCTAATTGTAATTGTTGAATTGTAAATAATTAAACTTGTTAATTTTAAGGTGGAACGATTAATTGTTGTAGATTCTTTTTATATGGATTTTTTGTGTGGTTTATTTTTTATTTACAAAAAATATAAATTGTACCGTTCTCGGTATTTAATTCTCAAATAATTTTTTTTAATTTTAATTGTGTTTGCGACGGAACCATCCGTCGCTATTCATATAAATCTAGCGACGGACGTAAATCCGTCGCCAAGCCGTGGTCGCCGTTTAGTACCGGCGGATTGGCGACGGAATACAACGCTCGTTAGTCCGTCGAACTTAGCGACAGACCTGGCGACGGATTTGTTCCGTCGCCAGTTAGCGTCGAAAAATTCGCGACGTAAGCATACCGTCGCCTCGTCGTCGCTAACAGGCATAGCGACGGATTAGCGACGGAATGTGGTCGTCGCTAATCTACTGCTTTGTTATAGTGATAGGGATGTTGAAGCGTTTTATTCTATAAGGTTCGAAAAATCAACGGTCCATAATCTTTATAAATTTTTAAGGCTACAAACACAATTTTTTTCATCGAAAACACATGACCCAAGTGTGGATTATTAGTAAATTGATTATGACCACTTAAAAAGCACTAGAAATGCCGAAAAACCCATTGGGCATATTCATTGAGCACCTAACATTTGAGCAACTACCAAAATATATATATATATATATATATATATATATATATATATATATATATATATATATATATATATATATATATATATATATATATATATATATATATATATATATATATATATATAGTTGCTCACACGTTAGGTGCTAAATGAGCATGCTAAATGGGGTTTTCAGTCTTTTTTTCATTTTATTTATAAATTCTGACTTGATTTTATAGGAATCAGCTCTTGAAGCATTCGATTCCTAGTGAGTTTTTATAAGGCTCAAAAAATCATTGGTAAAAAATGTTTGTAAATTTTGTAGGAACCAACTATCATTTTTTTCATCAAAAATAGATGATCCCAGTGTGAATTCCTCGTAAATTGACCATGACGAACACATTTATGGGGTCGAAAGTGCAAAAAAATACTAAAAGGGCCAAAAACCCATTTAGCATTGTATCATTTAGCACCTAACGTGCGTACACGCACGTTAGGTGCTAAATGATACAATGCTAAATGGGTTTTTTTGCCCCTCTAGTGTTTTTTTGGCACTTAGGACCAAATAAATGTATTGGGCATGGTCAATTTATGAGAAATCCATACCTGGATTATCTTTTTTGATGAAAAAATGATATTTGTAACCTTGAAAATTTACAAAGATTTTCAACTGTTGACTTTTCAAACCTTATAAAATTCCAACCATGTGTTAGAATAGAACATTTCAATGGCTGATCCCTATAAAATCAAGTACATAGATCACATCTGTACGGTCAGAATTTATAATAAAATGCAAAAAAAAACTGAAAAACCTATTTAGCACGCTCACTTAGCACCTAACGGGAGCAGCTAACAATCTCTCTCTCTCTCTCTCTCTCTCTCTCTATATATATATATATAGAGAGAGAGAGAGAGAGAGAAAGAGAGAGAGTTGGGTTTGGTATATGAAACTTCATATGGGCCTAAGTCCAAGTCATGTCCCAATTAAGATCTGCAATTTTCTAATGTAAAAGTTATAATAGACCGGTATGGTTTATCTAATCCTTGTGGGAATTAGGTATGGTTTTGCCTTTTGTAAGTTGGATCAGACCCAATCCTGGATCCAGTTCGGACCCACTTAAGTTCAGTAAAGTTCCGACACATTGACACCCTACCCACAAGTCATATTTCCGTTAACCATGGTGGCCAAGGTTGATAGATAGCTATGGAACATGCCAAATTGCCAATGGAGATTTAGGTTTTGGGGCCACATCATGTCACACTAGGGGTTGATGGTTGGTCATGTTACCCTTGATACTTAAGGCTACTCACCTGATCCTGATCCAGACACATTTGAACTGACCCGAAAAATCCAATTTGTTTTACATAATTACGTTATTTTTTATTTTTTGAAGCCATGTTGTTTGCGACTAGTATTGGGTGATGTGATGGGCCTTTTGTAGAGATAGTGGATAGGGTAAAACGGTGGGTTACAACATTAATATAAAATGACAATTCAAAACATGACAAGTGTCCTGGTTGCTGCTCGCTGTAGGCCTTGCAATGCAGAACACGTGTCACCACCTCGCCTTGCCCCTTGGACTGAGGATGGAGTACATGAGGCAGGGACGGAGGTTAAAATCAAAATCTGTGTGGGGATGGACTTACGCTTTCCCCGTCCCGCTCTGCCTAATCCCCATCTTTGCCTTGCCCTGCCCCTCACCCCTAGTCCTTCTTTAAGGATGGAAATGGATTGAGGGGAAATGGGGCCCTGCCCTGCCTCGCTTGGATCGAGGATGGAGGACATAAAACGGGGATGGAAGCAGGGATGAAGGTTAAAATCAAAATCGGTGCAGGAATGGAGGGCAAGATTTTGAGACAGGGCAGGGGTGGAGACCTTGTCCCCCACCCCTGCCCCCGTCCACTGCCATCCCTAAATGGGTGTCTTTTGAATATATATATATATATATATATATATATATATATATATATATATATATATATATATATATTTATTATTATTATCCAAAGGAAAAACCCCTTATAACTGGCTGGCCTCTGGTTGCACTACAGAAAAAATAGTCTTTACCGGCAGGCACTTCCTTCGATAATACTCTCTTTACCGACGAAAAAAAACTTCCGTGAGGATTGAAACTAACATTACTGAGGGAGACCTCTATCGGAATTGGGCATGCTAAACTTAAAATGACCATTACCAAGGGAGACTTGGGTCGGTATTGGATCCAATACTGATGGATACCTCCGTCTGTAGTGGTCATGCAAAACTTATAATCAGCAGTGCTGAGGAAAGCCTCCATCGGAATAGAACTATTTTTTATAAATAAATTGCATGGTTGAAAATACCTGATATATATAGTAGCGTAAATTGATAAATCAAATTTCAATGGATGAAAATTGTATATTTAAAGTAAGCTTAAAAGTTTTATTCAACCTTAAAGACATCTTGACAGAAAGAATCTTACACTTGTGCTATATATGCACATGTATCTACAAAAGCAAGTATATATTATATATTGCTTGCTCGTGCAAATATACAAAAATCAAAGAAATAATTACAATGCTTCCCCGAAGGCAAGAAAAAAAAAACATTCCTAATCAGTTTCAAAATTGATATCTTCGATACACCCTCGTCCATCTGATCTTTATACTTCCTTTAGTGGATCAGAAGCAAATGGAGTAGGTAGCATCAGTGTTGTGAGAGGCGTACGCCTCAGTACTTGATGCGTACGCCTCACAGGCGAGGCGCACGCTCAAGGTACTGAGGCACACACTCAGTATTTGAAGCGCTGCCTCCTCAACGGGGATTTTGAGATTTTCTTTTTTTAACAGTCATGGTCAGGTAAAAAATGATCCAGATATCAAGCATTAAATTCAATCCATTAACATCCCTACAAAAATGCCACATATTTTTACGATATTTTAGATATACCACAGATACTTGAGAGTCTCACGTTGTGAGAGGCTTACGCCTCAGTACTTGAGGCGTACGCCTCTGAGGCGAAGCGCATACTCAACGCCTCGCTTCGCCTCATCGCATTTAACAACCTTGGGTAGCATTTATTAACTTCCCATTTCCAGATCCAAGTTGCAAGCAACAAGACCCTTAAGTTCATTATGCATCCAACCATGAAAAATCTGTGTCCCCTCAAAATTGAAGTAAAGAGAAAAAAAAAGGTCTAAGACAAATAGCAGAAATAAAAGGCAGAGTATACTACCAAAGCAAAATAAAAAAATTGCATACCTGAACAATCCAATTTGAGGATCCGACATATCTCTTGTTTGTTTTCACCCGGACCAGCAGTGGAGCCAGGAATCTAAACTAGGGTGGTCAAAAAATAAATAAATAAAAAAAAAAAAATATATATATATAGTAAAAAAGTAGTTATTATTAAACTATAATAATATGTTTAAAAAAATCAAATAGTTATCTAAAGTGTATCTTTTACAATTGACAACATTGATTTTTCATATTTAGAAAAAAATCATAATTGATTCATTGCTAATTCATTAAAAAAATTAGCAAAGATAAAAATCATGGAAGTCTCATCTATGCTAATTGATAAAAAAAATGAAATCCTTAATATTCTAACCAAAATCAAGCATTTATTATTCATGAATTCATGTTTAATGCTAATTGAAAAAAAAAATCCTAAAACCATAATTAAATGATCATGACAATTTATATACCCCAATTCTTGCAATCATACATTTTGTATTTATGCTAATTGATAAAAAATGAAACCCCTAATATTCTACTAAAAATGAAGCATTCATTATTCATGAATTCATGCATAATAGTAATTAAAACAATACAAAAAGCCTTAAAATTGTAACTAACCATTTATGTCATAATAAAAAAACTAAATCAAAACCCTAAATCTTAACAAACATCATCAATAGATATGTTAATTAAGGCAAGCTTCCCCAATTTGAATTATAGAAAAGAAAATTAAATGCACCACACTTTTCCAAATATAATGAAAATGTCACTCCCGGTAAAAGGCCTACTCTTCATGCTACTTACCTCTCACTTATTGGTCACACATTTTGACAGTTAAGGTTGCTTCGGGACCTAGTGAATACATCTGAACCAGATCCAACAGGTTGGACGCAGATCAAGCATATGCTAGTAGAGTCATGATCCAAACCCTTGATCCAACCCATGCATGTATGCTTTTAGTGGGATCTGCACTATTCTGGATCTAGTCTGCCATGATCAAGTCAGGCAGTAAACTCACTACAAGAAATTTGTGGATTAGCGATGACCTCAATCCATCGCTAATCCTTCGTCAATCTGTCGCTAAATAGTTTAGCGACGGACAACTTCCATCACAAAATTCTAGTCGCTAATTAGCGACAGAAACTATCTATCGCAAGTTCTGTTGCTAATTTACGACTAATTAGTGAATGTCATGATTCATCACAAGGCCGTCGTTAATATGTGGAGATTTGGTTTGGCGACGGATTAAAATTCATCGCAAAATATTAGCTGATTCACTTTTGCGACGGATAAATATTCGTCCCTAATCTGTCGCTAAATTAGATGTTGATACTAAATAGCGATGGATAATATCCATCGCAAACAATAAAAAAATTTAAAAATTTTTGTTTAAAACATAAATATCAAGAAAAAATTCTCATGATACAATTTATATTTACTGTATAATTTATATTTCTTGTATATAAAAAACAAAGTACACATAAAAATACATATAAAAAGCAACTAAAACAATTTATCGATCAACTATAATCCTTGTTGAGTTCTAATTATTTACAAGTGAACATTTACAAAGATTTTCTTTTGAAACAACAAGAAGGTACAACAAATTCAACACATGAATCTAATCATCGCCAAGATTCTGTGTGTCATCTTCTTCATTGTCTCGATCTGCCTCTTCAGCTCCTCTACACTGATTATCACCAGCATCCTATAAGAGAAAAGAAATGTTAGTATTGATAAACAAAATATAATGAAATAAATTATATGCAATGCACCTAAGTTAAGAAAATCAAAGTAACATGAGTAACTTACACATAATCTAGCTAGCAATAAAGTGAAGGATATTAACAAAATTCAGATGTGTTCTAAGGTTGGCATAAAAAATTTATAATGATTCAATCATGCAAATATGTGTTCTAATCATTGAAATCTAATGACATAAAACAAATCACATAAAACTTTCATACCTGTAGACGAAGTTCCCCTGTCCCGAAAAAAGTTGCACAACTCATTACGAACAACGTCGAAAATTGTTTCATGTAAATAGTCACGCATTGTGTCCTTAACAAGCTGGCAAATACCATCTCAAGAATTAGGCGAGTCAGTTGGACGCTTGGAGCTGATGCTGATGAAAGAAGTCTGAGAGCCGTGACAGGAGGAGGCAACGACTGGTGAGGTGTTCATATTACTCCCAAACCCGAACACACGATCTTTTTTGGGTTCACCTGTTGCAGTCACCCATGATGCAGGATCAAAAGGCGGATCTTGAGTGGAGTCATTGCCATATTGCTCTACCATCTGTTACTCGTATGACTCCTACAAAGTAATGATTACAATGTAGATTAATAATTAAGAATTATAATGTTTATGATAACTTGTATATTATAATATTTATTAATACAATAAATACATACAGTTGTTGTTCTCACCTTCTTTGATATGAACTCTTTTGTAGTCTTACGTTTATGTATTTCAACAAACACATCCTTGTATGGCACAATGACTCCTTTTTCTGCAAAGTTAAATGATAAAAAAATTATTTAACAGGCATGCAACAATACTTATAAAATTGACAATATATATTGATGAGTTATCGTTTTCTTCAGGTGACTCTCAAAAGTCCTAGATCCACCTGTGTGTAGATGGGCATTGGGCATCTTCGCTAGGTTTTGTGCAGCTTTTGCTGCGCGGTTTCAAAATTTATGCCCCGCCCACTTATCATATATTGCATCCCAAACATCTGACCTGATAGCAGAAGTGCCATGGCCCTTCCACTGCAGTGGATCATCTATCTCGCTAGATACTTTTATTGCTGCAGTCTTCATATTGTGTAGCATGACTGCAAATCGATTGGTAGCCACCTTCTGCCACACCTTCCTCGCGTCCTGCTCCTCCATCGTAGTCGCGAAGCGATTCAAAGCCTACAAATAATTTCAGAAAGTTAGTAGACATGACTATAACAAAAAATTAAATATGAAACACATTAACTATGAAAAATGAATGTATACCATGAATGTGGTGCCCCAAACCCCGACCTTGGAAAATCCTTTAAATTTTTGAGGATTTTTTTTTTAAATGGTTTTACGAAAACCAACGGAAAGCAAGAAAAAATGGGTAACTAAGTAGCATGGCCGCAAGTCTAAGCAGGCCACAGGTAAGTATGCATATCCAACAAGTTTCCAAAATATACAACCCAAAGTTTAATTACAAGATGAGACAAAAGTATAACAAATCTAACAGTCTCTCAAAACAAGGGGATCATCCCCTCAAAAACCCTAAAACCAAATAGGCGCAAAATTTGCAGCTAAGTGTGGGTCCCCAAGCCTCCACTGTGTGTCATCACATCGCTGCTGTAACTATTCATCGCCTGCATCCCCATAAAACGGGGTCAGTGGTGTGAGTTTTATAAAAACGATTTTGAAAATGATATTTTTATGTAAAAACAATATGAAAGCCAGACACCAAAAATATAAAAACCGGCTCACACGAGTGGTGGAGTCCAGGTCGAACTCAGGGAACAAAAAATAATTGTATTCAAACACACAAGCTAAACTACTCTTTATTGTAAAAAAGAAGAAGAATTAATTAAATAATTAACTAAAGGAGTACGACCCTACGCAGAGGGCTTAAACAAAACAATTAAATGGTTTTATTATAGACCCAATTAATAAAATAAAAGAATTAAGAATCCTAAGATAAAACTAAAAGAAAAGGCTTCAGTGCTTCGAGTCTTCTCGTCCCTTTTTTGAGATAACGCATGTTTTCTTGAACTTTTGCTTTTCTGACAGCCTGAGAGGACCTCAAAAAGTACTTTTATGGTACGAAAAGGGCTCTACCTTACATTCCAATGCTTCCCTACAAAAAAAAATACAAAACACATAGCAGAAACAAGAAATCTACGAGAAAATTAATGACAAGGATAGAGAAAAATCACAATAAACTGAAATAAAAGCATGAACTAACTATGAAATACACCACAAGAAAAACAAAATAGCATAATTAATTAGATAACTAACTAAAACCAAGAAAATTAAAACTAAAAGAATATAACAAATTCACTAAAAGCTAATACCAAACTAAACTAAATTAACATGAACTATACGTTGAACAACTTTGCATACTTAATCAATAAAGAAAAATCAAATAATATTAAAAGACTCATTAACAAACAAGCAACCCATGAACTGCACTAACCTAATAAACACTTAAAATGAAGAACGTCTAATGCAAACAATCAATGAAAACTATTAGCCAATGACTAATGGAATATTATTAAATAACTAAGATGTCATTATAATAAATATATGTGACTGATAAAAAGAGAAAGACATACACAAAACACTATGTGAAGACCACTAATAATATAAATTAAAACTCAATAGTCAATGGGCTAAACCAACTAAGCTATATTGACATTACCTAACTAATAGAAAAGAAACTGACATTAATAGTACTAAAAAAAACAAACAAACAAGAAAACTTACTAACTTAAACTGAATACACAGCTAATGCTAACCTAACTAAAAATTTGCTATGATATTAAACAACAAAAGACATTGTATTGCTGGCAGCTACAACGTCTTTTGTTGTTTCATTGCTAACGTCAACACAAGGTAAATAAAACAAGACACCTAACAAAAAAAAAATTATTGCTGAACCAACATGAATGAAAAACGTTAAACCAATAAAAAATGCTGATGCACAGGCCAACACTCACGTTGATGCAAAATACTAACCCACCAATAATGGATGACTGTATCTAATAGAAGAATTGCATATTGACTAATAGAACTAACATGCGGTTTTGAATCTACAGTAACCAAGAATGAACAAAAAAAAGATAGGCAGACGATTAACATAATGCAAATCAATAAAATGCACGGCTACTATTGTTAAAACTAACTAACCTAAACACAAAAGAAACAAAAATAAGAACAAAACAGACTGCTGACTGTAGCCAACGTGACAATCATACTTATCAAGAAAACACATTAACTCTAAGGAAAAACAAATCTAACGAATACTCAATATATATTTTTATTCTTTCCCAAAACAAAACAAGAGAATATGCTGAAACACGTAAAAAGAAAAAGGGAAGAAGAAGAAGATCACTCACTGAGTGCTTCTGATAGACTGGTTGCGAAAAGAGTGGTCTCTCCACGGTGAAATTGACACACTGCCCTGTTGTGCTGGAAGACGAAACTGCCAGCGAGAAGAAAGGGAAAAGGAGAAGAAGAAGTAGGAGAGAAAAGGAAAAGGAACCGGTTGGCTGAGAGAGAGAGAGAGAGAGAGAGAGAGAGAGAGAGAGAGAGAGAGAGAGAGAGAGAGAGAGAGAGAGAGAGAGAGAGAGAGAGATGAGCTTCAAAGTGGGAGACCCCTTTTTCTTTCTCAAACTTTCCTTTTTATAATAATAATTAGGTTTTGGAAAACTTTTTTAAAAAGAGTTTGTATACTTATCAAATATTTCAAACAACTCCATTTTTTGAAAGTATTTTCCAAAAATTTAATTAATTACTCAAAATGGCTCAGAAAGGGCTCAAGTTGCTCAATTTCAAATTTGATAAAAATCTTTGAAAACCTTTACAAACACACATTTTAAAGCAATTATTGCACATGATCATGCATAAAAAATATATAAATTTATGTGTAGAATTATGCATGATCAAATACCCCCATGCTTATAGGTTGCTAGTCCTCGAGCAAACTGAAGCAAAAATGTACAAATATTAAACCACTCAAAACTAACTCACTTTCGTAGGAATCATGATTGTATTTAGAGTATGCAACAAGCCCTTTCAACCCCTGGGTTACCCCAGTGGACGAGTAAGGTCTCGTGAGGGTTTGCAATGATGCTACCCACAAACATCTCTGTCATGTATGCATTAAAATTTTAGAACACAATGCGTTAGAAAGTTAAGGAGTTTGTCTTCACAAATATTTCATGTCATTGCATTATCAAAACATGATTAGAGTCTTCTACCTGCCACCACAGAATAAAATATTTTCTTTCACTTTTCTAAATAGCATAATCATTTATGTTTCATTCGTAGAAATTCAAATGTATACGTTATTATTTACTTATCCTCACTCATATGTGTTCTGCACAGGTTTTCTCAATATTTGCTTCTAAGCAGTGATCTTTTCTCTTTTTCGCACTTTCCTTTTTCTTTTTCTTTTCCTTGATTTTCAATTTTTCACTTTTTTTTCTTTCTTTCTTTTATTGAGCACTATATCAAATTTCCAGTTTTCGTGACCCGTGTAATGAGCTTTGGGTCAGTGACTCCCAGATCAGACAACCTTAGGGAACCAAATACAAAGTATCCCTCAAACTTAATTGCTCGAGTCACTAGACCTTCAATTTTTTATAGTTTATGTATAGTCTATTTCTCTGTCATGTGCAATGTTAATATCTATTTGGCTCTCTATAAAGTCTATGTAACGGGCTTTTAGGCTGGTAGCTCCCAAACCAAATGGATTTAGGGCACTAGGTATAAACACCCCTCAGGCTCTACTTGCTCGAACAAAATAGGCTACAAATATCAACATAGACAAATAATTGACTTCCTTCGTTATCCTTTTCAACATGGAACTCAAACACTTCAACTTGTGTCTAAGCCCAGTTACTAGGGAGTACGAAGATATCAAACAACTAAACATATGCTCTTTTTCACTTTTTGAGCTCATAAATGCAATATTGTTCATTTGCTTGGTTTTCAAAAATAAAACTATGCATATTCATACTTATGATTCAAAATAACATGCATCTATAATGATTTCTTTGAAATCCACATAAACAACCACGATTTTCTAGATTCATGTCAGAAATTTTTTTTGTGGGGCTTAAAAATTCTCTAAAAACATTAAATGTTGCAAAATAGTCATATAAGTTCAAACTCGTTCCTTAAAATCCCAATTTTTATGAGTTGACATCCAACATGCAAGTACAAAGACATAAAAAGTTTGGGTGTAAAAACTACACCCTCTCCCATGCTTGAATGTCACTGTCCTCAATGGCACTCCCCCATACTTGTATGAAACTAAGTGAATGCATATGAGAATAAAAATAAATGAGAGAAAAAGGAGTAGAAGTTACCTGATCCACTCTATGAAATTTTACCTGATACGACATGTGAATGAGTCTGCATACGTTCCATCTGTCTCATAGTTCACAACTCATAGAAATATGCAAAAGAATGCAATGCATACATGATCTAGGCTTGACGCTCATGAAGAAAAACTACCTAAAAACATAAAAACTACTAAAGCTACTAATAGTACATCATACATATGGGTTGCCCCCCATAAAGTGCTAAGTTTTACCTCCTCAACCAGACAGATCCCTAGAAAAACCTTTCATCATCCATGAGATCAATGGACATGAAGTCAGGCTCAATCAGTCTCTTTGAGAAAAAGAGTGTCATATGTGACACTACACACTGTGTTCCTGCCCACTCTACCCCTAAAAGTGATATCATGACTCTCGCTACAGGAAAGACAGAGATTAGTATCTTCTGGGAGACTACTCTCAAAAGAAGAGTCTAGGATCGATCGACTATCGATATATGAAACATCAAACAAGGAGTGGTCATGATCCTTCTTGACTAGGTCAAGCATCTTTTACATATGCACCTCTTGCTTGCTAAAAGCAATCGGCGGTTCGAATGCCTAGGAGACTAGGGCTCGGTGAATATATGATGACTGTAGAAGCTGTGGGCCTTGCCCCTTTTCCTGAGGTCGAATGGAGGAGATTGACTGGTCAATGGGTATGGCATTGAGTTCATGAGTCGATTCCTAAATGAGGTGACACACCTTTCCATTCTGAAGGGATGTATCGGATTTGACCAGCACCAGATGTGAATCTATGGAGTGCAGGTCAAATGACATGGAATCCTTTCCCTTGGGGATGACAACAGGCTGACTAGATAGGTTTCCCTCGCTTTGCCTACTGAAGGCCTGAGCCAACTGTCCCAATTAAGTCTCTACCTTCGCTATTGACTGCGTATGAAAATAAAAAGTGACCTTAATATCAAAAAAGGCCTCTAACATCTTCTCGTGAAACGATGTGCTCGATATAGGCTTCTGAGGAGAAGGCAGACTATACTGGGGTTGGACCTGTGGAACTATGGAACGTGACTAACTTTGTAAAAAGTTACTTTGTCTATGTTGTGTCTAGGAGGGCTGATGGATTGGTTTTGCCATCCCAAGTTATAGGTGGGTGCAAACGAATCGTGCCTGGGTCTAGCGAAACCTTGGGCAGCCTTCATCTGCTCCTGAATGAATTCAGGATATAGCGTTGTTGCCAAATATTCTGAAACACAGTGTGCAGGGCTAGCTCATAGCTCGCACACTCTTCTTATTGCACTTCACGATAAATTGGCTAGGAATTCATTTAATTTCCTAGTCAACTGGTCAACTTTGGTTTGCAAATCTCGCTCGGACCCAACTTCAAAAATCCCATCTTTCCTAGGACCACTGGGTACAGATATAGTCATCGCGTTCTTACTCAAGGTCTCAAATAAAGACCAAGCTTTGTCCTCACTCTTGAGCATAAAAGTGCCCCCACACAATGAATCAACCATTTGACAGTTCTTCTCAGTAAGACCGTCATAGAAATATTGCACCAGTTGCCAGCGAGGCATCTGGTGGTGGAGACACTTGCAGAGAAGATCTTTCATCCTCTCCCAAGTCTCGTGAAACAATTCTCCCTCTATTTGCGAAAAGCTGGTGATGGCCTTTCGATACTGATTCATCTTACCAATTGAGAAATATTTCTTTAAGAACTCCCTTTGCATATGTTCCCAAGTGGTAATTTGAATCGTATCTAATGCCTTCAACCAATGTTTGGCTTTATCCTTTAGAGAGAAGGGGAATAAGGTCAACCTCATAGCATCGTCTCCAAATATGTTGATTCGCATTGTCGAGCAAATCTCAAGGAATTCGTCGAGATGACGATATGGGTATTCATTGTTAAGACCATAAAACAAAGGTAACACTTGGATAATGCTGGCCTTAATATCAAAATAACTCGCTCCTGTATCAAGTCTCGTGATGCATGAGTGTACTGATTTGGCATGAAATACTCCCTAAGAGGACAAATCAAAGGCTGATCGTCGGCCATGTTGATAGGTCGATGGATTCTCCTAACGAGAGACTCAGGATCCTTAAAATACTCAACTAGCTCAGGGTCGAGCGATCGTTGCCCTTGCATGCACCAACAGAGTAGACTGGTGAAGCAAATGTCCTAACTTTGGGTTTTCTACCTAACGCACTAAGCGGCCAAACCACAAAGCGAGTAAACAAAAAAAGCAAAGCTAAAAAGCGAGAAATAAACAAATACCACGCAGTTGCACACAGTAGAGATTATGCAAAAAATAAAATCTATGTGCACGATACCAATCGTACACAGTCACCTCTAAAAGGATCCTAGTGGGTGGGCTGTGCAGAAAAGTAAGCTCATCTCTACGGTATGCACACACGTGGTTTTAAGCCTAAATGCGAAAAACAAACTAAACAATCCTAATTAATCAAATAAACAATCCTAATTAAAGAACTGAATTAAACTAACACCCAAAAATACGAGAACAAACACAAGGCAATAAAGTGAATACTCATATTTCGCCGTTCCCCAGCAATGGCGCCGAAAATTTGGTGTGAGTTTTATGAAAACGGTTTTCAAAATGATATTTTTATGTAAAAACAATATGAAAGCTAGACACCAAAAATATAAAAACCGGCTCGCACGAGTAGTGGAGTCCGGGTCGAACTCAGGGAACGGGAAATAATTGTATTCAAACACACAAGCTAAACTACTCTTTATTGCCAAAAAAAAGAGAATTAATTAAATAATTAACTAAGGGAGTACGGCCCTACACAGATGGCTTAAACAAAATAATTAAATAGTTTTATTACAAACTCAATTAATAAAATAAAAGAATTAAGAATCCTAAGCTAAAACTAAAAGAAAAGGCTTCAGTGCTTCGAGTCTTCTCGTCCCTTTTTAGAGATAATGCATGTTTTCTTGAACTTTTGCTTTTCTGAGGGCTCTCTGAGGGCACTTCTGAGAGCCTGAGGGGACCTCAAAGGGTACTTTTATGGCACAAAAAGGGCTCTACCTTACATTCCAATGCTTCCCTACAAAAAAAAAAATATAAAACACACAGCAGAAACGAGAAATCTACAAGAAAATTAACGACAAGGATAGAGAAAAATCACAACAAACGGAAATAAAAGCACGAACTAACTATGAAATACACCACAAGAAAAACAAAATAGCATAATTAATTAGATAACTAACTAAAACCAAGAAAAGAAAAACTAAAAGAATATAACAAATTAACTAAAAGCTAATACCAAACTAAACTAAATTAACATGAACTATACGCTGAACAACTTTGCATACTTAATCAATAAAGAAAAATCAAATAATACTAAAAGACTCATTAACAAACAAGCAACCCATGAACTGCACTAACCTAATGAACACTTAAAATGAAGAACGTCTAATGCAAACAATCAATGAAAACTATTAGCTAATGACTAATGGAATATTATTAAATAACTAAGATGTCATTATAATGAAGATAGGTGACTGATAAAAAGAGAAAGACATACACAAAACACTATGTGAAGACCACTAATAATATATATTAAAACTCAATAGTCAATGCGCTAAACCGACAAAGCTATATTGACATTACCTAACTAATAGAAAAGAAACTGACATTAATAGTATTAAAAAAAGAAGAAGAAGAAAACTTACTAACTTAACCTGAATACACAACTAATGCTAACCTAACTAAAAATTTGCTATGATATTAAACAACAAAAGACATTGTATTGCTGGCAGCTACAACGTCTTTTGTTGTTTCATTGCTAACGTCAACACAAGGTGAATAAAACAAGACACCTAACAAAAAAAAATTATTGCTGAACCAACATGAATGAAAACGTTAAACTAATAAAAAATGCTGATGCACAGGCCAACACTCACGTTGATGCAAAATACTAACCCACCAATAATGGATGACTGTATCTAATAGAAGAATTGCATATTGACTAATAGAACTAACATGCGGTTTTGAATCTACAGTAACCGAGAAAGAACAAAAAAAAGACAGGTGATTAACAAAATGCAAATCAATAAAACGCACGACTACTATTGTTAAAACTAACTAACCTAAACACAAAAGAAACGAAAATAAGAACAAAACAGATTGCTGACTGTAGCCAACGTGACAAACATACTTATCAAGAAAACACATTAACTCTAAGGAAAAAAAAATCTAACGAATACTCAATATATATTTTTATTCTTTTCCAAAACAAAACAAAAGAATATGCTGAAACACGTAAAAAGAAAAATGGAAGAAGAAGAAGATCACTCACCAAGCGCTTCCGATAGACTGGTTGTGAAAAGAGTGGTCTCTCCACGATGAAATTGATGCGCTGCCCTATTGTGCTGGAAGACGAAACCGCCGACGAGAAGAAAGGGAAAAGGAGAAGAAGAAGTAGGAGAGAAAAGGAAAAGGAACCAGCTGGCTGAGAGAGAGAGAGAGAGAGAGAGAGAGAGAGAGAGAGAGAGAGAGAGAGAGAGAGAGAGAGAGAGAGAGAGAGAGAGACCCCTTTTTCTTTCACAAACTTTTCTTTTTATAATAATAATTAGGTTTTGAAAAACGTTTTCAAAAAGAGTTTGTATACTTTTCAAATATTTCAAACAACTCCATTTTTTTGAAAGTATTTTCCAAAAACTTAATTAATTACTCAAAAAGGCTTAGAAAGGGCTCAAGTTGTTCAATTTAAAATTTGATAAAAATCTTTAAAACCTTTGCAAACACGCATCTTTAAGCAATTATTGCACATGATCATGCATGAAAAATATATAAATTTATGTGTAGAATTATGCGTGATCAGTCAACACTCTTGCGAGGTGGTGAAGAATCAACAACATTATATCTCTATTTCTCAAGGATGAAACACATATATAACATGAAACATGTTCAACAACAGATACATGTGCCTATGTCAAGTAAGTTCACATGTAACAAGTGAAAACAAGCTAAAGCAGTAAACAGGAAACTGAACAACCACTATACACAAGTAGCTAAGAAAGATACGGGAAGCAGAATAAATACTGAAGCAAGTAAGCAAGTAAAAGGGAACTACTACAGTACGTTAGTTGTGCTTGGTTAGTATTTAAGTTCTTTTGATTACTCTTTTGGGTACGCGAAGGAACCTCATATTCTTTGAGCCATGTGCCCGACCTTTGTTATTTAATTTCTAATGTGGTAACTGAGGATGTTACAGACCGAGTAAACCTCATGCGAGCAACACACAACTGAGAGAAATTCTCGCATACGTAAGGATTGCAGTCCATACTACTATAGTAGTGAGGTATCTTAAAAGATCACCTCGACCTCCCTAACTCTTAGTGACTTGAAGTCAAAAGACGCTACAGCTCCTGTCAAAACACATGTTGTAGTAACGACTAGTCACTCAGGGTTGTACCATTCACCCTCTCTAAGGTGAATCATTTGTGAATGGGGCGCAACAGGTTTATCTTTCTTAAGCTCATCTATCAAGTCATACCTCACTTCAAGGTATTTATGCCTCGTGGTCCCCACGGGGTACGCAAACGAGGTCTTAGCCTGCCCATCTACGTGCTCAGCCTCACACGGCTAACAAGAGCACATTGCTCATGAAAGCGATCATAACACCATTTTATGTTTCTCATTACTAGGGTATAGACATATGTGAGCTTACTCATGAACAAGGGGCCATTGCCCAAAGACTCCAACTGAGTCTAAACAATCACAACAGTGTGTTTCTCATACCCTATGGTGTTTAAGTTTTTGTGTCATTCTGTACATCACAAATTTATTGTGCACCTTGTGCACTCATCAATGCCTCAAGCACGAGACCAAAATGTACCTCTCAGGGTACGTACTATGCAATACTAGTGTCAAGTTGTGCTACATGTAGGTGCGAACTAAGACCCACAATATCTCAAGTCAATCACACAATTATGAAACAAAGGCAAAGATACATATGCATATCTTAGGAAAATACATTTCAATTACATGAGAATGTGCAAGTGAGTGTATAATTCCACAATTTCAAGAGATATGCAATTCAAGAGCATAATGTAAACACAATTGCAAGTACATTGAGTTGAAACAAGTAATGTAAGCTTCTAATTACAATTTCAAGTAGTTAGAACTTCAAATGTCAATATTTGGCAATTCTTTCATAGCGAGGCCACTTTCGCAAAAAAGATTTATGATTTTCAGTACACTCATGTGTTGAGATTGAAATCTAGAATATTTCCATTCGTATGGGAATTACATTCGCATTTTCAAGGTAGATTGCTGCACTTGCAGGAGAAACAATGTAAATATGTCATGAGGATAATTATACGTATATGCATCACAGGGTTACTAATGTTCGCAAAACATCTTGCTTTGATGCTTACAAAGTGGAACCAATTCCATAAGGGGATTTGTGGATTCGACACACTTACGTGTTGAGAATGAAATCTAGGATATTCCCAACTTATAGAAATACCATTGGCATTACCACGGTCGGTTGCCGCGCTTGCGAAACCCAAATATACTAAAATGATGGTTTGATGAAATTTCTAAGACTGATGAAAGACTTTATATACATTTGGGTAACATAAAGCTCACCCGACAACTCATACCGAAACTATCAAATAGGACCCCGGAGAAACACGGGGTTTACTCTGGACCCAAACTCCAGTTCGGCTACCTGAATAACCGATACATGGCACGAAGTGCCGACATGACTGAATCGCTAAGTTGGGACTAGAAGGGTCTCACACTTGAACATAGCACATGAACATACTAAGTCCATCTGGATCTGTTCGACAGCGAACCCACACAGTCTAACATCTATACGTTCATGGTTTAATTCACATTCTTTCTTTTGCTCATTATATATACATATATATACATGTATATATATAGATATAGATTTATACACATATCTATATACATATAGGTATGCTTTAAGATCTTAACGGATCACTTAGTGATCTTGGGATAATGAGGGAATGAACACCCTCATATGGCTGCCAGTAGGGTTCCACATAATCTGGTCCTGATGGGACCAAACCCATGCTAACTCACCCTTGCCTAGATCCAATCATTGGGAGTGGTGCGACAAGAGTGAGCAGATCGGTCTAGGTATTCCAACCCAAAACAAAGCTCAACTTCAAGGGTCAATAGTGGCATTGGACTGAACCCAAGGGTTCAGTTCTGGCACTGCACTTGAGGTGCAGTCCAGACTAGGGTCCAGCAGGTTCGGTTGGCTCACCCGGGTGCATTAGAACCCAACACCCAAACTTACACCCGCACCAGAGCCAAAGGAGCCAACCGTGGGAAATAATGGGCCTGGTCCTCTGGACTAGACACTCGGTTGCAGATTAACCCTAGTCTGAGCATATAGGTTCAGACCAGGCTACCTAGTAGCAGCAAACCCGAGGCAAGGACCCAGGCCGTGCGCTACCCGAGTGCAACTAGCACCCGGTGGCAATTGGGTGCTAAGGCATCCACATAAAAAATAAATAAAAGAGAGAGCGCCACTGGTCTGGTCCCCTGGACCAAACCTTATCCATGTCGTGGCTTTGGTCTGAACCCCAGGGTTCAGATCAGACCCACCCTTAGGACAGAGTCTGAACCCAATGCCCCAGGGTTGCAAGACTACCCGGGTCTTGTTGGCACCCGGGGGCCTATCACACTTGTCAAGAAAGAGAAAGGCCTTAGTGGCCAAGGCGGCTAGGTGCATCTCGCTGAGCCTTGCTCAAGCCAGAGCGCACCTAATTGGGTCTGTTCTCATAGGGGATAGACCACACGAACTCCCTGTAAAAAAAAAAAAAGGAAAACAATGACAAGAAAGAAAAACCGCTGGAAAGAAAAACGGGGGGGGGGGGGGTTGAGTGAGAAGCAAAATAAGATGAGGAGGAGCAACCATGGATGGACTGGACCACAACCGTGTCCAGTCCAGAACTTCAGCTATCACGAAAGTTCAAAGGATGGCCCCAGCCTCCACATGACAATGGGAAGGGCTGGGGGTGAATAGTTCGTTCTCTCATGAAAAGGAAAACTCATGCAAATTCCCAACAAAAGAAACAAAGACCGTGCATTTCCAAATTTGCATAGCATCCAATCTTATTGACTAGCATCAATATAAAATAAAAGAAATATAGAGTACACGATGCATCCCATCTGGAAAATAATTTATGGAACTAGAAGGTATACAACAATTCTACCGATTTCCTTGCTTATTGCTATTTCTCTCTCTTTTTTTTGTTTAGCAAATTGAAACGAAAACCAAACCATCAAACCGACTATGAAGTAGATGGATTTGAGCCCCTCTTGTTCCATGGGATGGAAGAGAGGGTACTCAACCACGAAACACCTTTACTAGAGCCTCTAATATGCCAAGGGTCACGCATCCATAGATGCATCCAACTCCTCGGCTTCATATATACAACATGCACAGTTTTCTTTGAGAAAACAAAGGAAATGAATTGAAGCTTCACCTTAATGCTCAGATGGTGAAGGAATGTCGGTTGGAGATGGGTTCTTGGTTGCACAAGGGCTCCATGAAAATGGTGGAGGTCACACCCCACACGGCTAGGGGAAAGAGAGATGAAATGAGAGAAAGAGAGATGGGAGAGGGCTCAAAACTCGCCAACTCCAGAAAAATGCTTTATATTTCTTTGACTAAATGCTTTTATATTCCAAGGCTAAGGCACCAACGACTGAAATTAATTTGCAGGAGATGAATGGCTGGGGTTAATCATGCCCACCAAAGCCGCCCAACATCCCCCACTTGCCCCTTAGGATTTGAAAAGGCTAAAACAATTTACATGGGTGCCATGAGTTGTAGCCCCATGCATCCCTTGGAATGGCGCACCCTTCATCATAAAGGCTTCTTAGAAATCCCCTGACAATAACTTCTTGGAAGGGGGTTCCAAGGATTTTCGAAAATCACATGGGGCGCTGCCCCATGCAAGCTCTTGGAAGGTGCCCCATTCTCATAATGATGCCCCATGCATCATTATGAGACCTACTCTATAGGTTGGGCCAATTGTGGCCCTCCCTTTGGATCTCATTCCAATAACTTACGAAAATGCTATAGCTCCAGCTGGTCTTTGTGGCTACCATAGTCCCCAAAAGACCAAAAATGGTCGACCAAGGGCTTGGTCGACCCCTTGACCAACCATCTTAAAAATGATTCAACAAAAACTTGCCAAATTCGATAATTATGACCAAAATATATCATGACATATATTTTTATCTCAAATTTCCAATACAATACCTTTTTGAAGCTCATCTTAAGAAAATTTTCCATCTCTTATGAAAAATTGCTCTCGTTTGACTCTCGTTCTATTGCTATGCGATCTCCAATATTTTACATGCACTGATGAGGTTTTTTCATTGTTTAGGTCTCAAATTCGTGGTCAAACTAAATATATATATATTATGAATTTACCCTTAAAATTTTAGAAGTTAATTCATTATGGATTCCCCTCAATCACTATTTACATTTTACTTACGCGATTTCGGACTTCGTAACTCCATATAGGTACAATAATGAGAAATTCTCGAAATCGCACAAAAAATTTCCATTCATTAAATCACTTCGCATAATATTACCCTAAAACTATCGTGGATCTTACAATAAATGAGGACCATAATCTGTCCAACACCTCTTTCAGGTACTCTTTCCATTGAGCGGCTGGTCCTGGTAGATGTTGAACTAGTGAATGCCTAATCTCTCGTATTACCTCTTGTAGCTCGAACCTCGCACTACACATGAATTGGTACACATTAACTATCAATATACAATATTTATAAGATAATTATAAGATAAGTGAAAATGAAATACTTATGGTCGATTATCGATATACACTATTTGAATGAGTCATCGTGTATCAGGCTGAAAAGATCTTGCATCCAGCGTTGTCTCGTGACTTGTATGAACCACTGTTGTAGGTGGGTCATGTGCAGGCAAAGCATCATCTATAGAAAAATGAGTTAGAAATTCACACAATGCGCATTTAAACGAATCAATTATACAATTAGTCAAATGATATACCTATCAAAGTAACCCGTGAAGATGCAGGATGAGACTGGCTACCACTGGGTGCTCGACCATTGTAACCTCCATGAACCATATTCTAACAAATAAAAAATGTTATGCAATATATTCAAACATTGTAATACCTTCAAATCATTCAAATCATTGTAATACATTTCAATACATTCAAATCATTCACATTAAATATTGCAATACATTAAAATGTAAGATATGACATCACTTGCTAATCATGGATAACTTATCCTTAACTTGCAATACAATTTGATCAGTTACACAACTCTATATCAATATGGATACATAATCAAATCGAAAATAACTTCATGCAAGACATTCAAATATTGCAATACATTCAAATCATTCAAGTCATTATAATACATTTCAATACATTCAAATTATAACTCTATACCTATTGAAGATACATAATCAAATCAAAATTAACTTCATGCAATACATTCAAACATTGCAATACATTCAAATCATTCAAGTCATTGCAATACATTTCAATACATTCAAATCATAACTCTATACCTATCGAAGATACATAATCAAATTAAAAATAACTTCATGCAAGACATTCAAATATTGTAATACATTCAAATCATTCAAGTCATTCAAGTCATTGCAATATATTTCAATACATTCAAATCATAACTCTATACCTATCGAAGATACATATTCAAATCAAAATTAACTTCATGCAATACATTCAAACATTGCAATACATTCAAATCATTCAAGTCATTGCAATACATTTCAATATATTCAAATCATTCAAATCATTCACATCAAATAGAGGTATGTATTACAAGATGTATTTCACTAGCTCGATAATTATTCCTCATCACTTGTTTAACTTTCAGATTCTTCTTCTTCTTCTTCCTTCTCTTTGTCATTTTCTTCTTCATTGAGTGCCCATCCACTTGTTATATCATTTGGATCACATTCTTCCATGCATGTGCCATCGACCAATGAAGATATGACATGCATACCATACGCAATATCGTGATCATAAGAGAAGTCATACATATCATCTGATTGATAGTAATCACTCTCTTCAGTTAATTTGTCTTCCTGTAACTGATCATACTCGGGGTATAGTTTAGAGTTCACCTTGCAAACTGCCCACCATTCATTTCTATCTGACTTTCTTATACTAGGATACAAAGTATAGTAAACTTGTTGAGCTTGCGAGGCTAATATGAATGGTTCATATGTTCCAAACCTTGACTTATGATTCACCTCCACAATGCCTGAGGCTTTGTCGACTCTTGTTGCTGTGGAATCAAACCAATGACACTTGAATAAAGTTACCGTATTATTTATGCCTAAGTAAGTCAACTCTATTATTTCTTCTATAACATCGTATTAGTCATGTTCATTTTTACCGTAGCTGCTACCCTTGACGCACACGCCACTATTCATCGTTGACTTGTTTACATCATAGTCTTTTGTATGGAATCAATAACCATTTATGATGTACCCGTTGTAACATTGCACAACTTTGGTCGGACCATTTTGTAAATCATATATTCCTTGATCTTTATCATTACCATGTTGGACCTACAAGCATAAACAATGTTTGTGATCACAACCAATTAAGTAACTTATTGTTGTTTACACGGAAAGAATATATGTCATCGTCCTTACCAACTCTTTCAAACATGCCACAAACTTATTTTTATGTTCTTTCTATACTTCTGCATCAGTGAGATGTGAAAATTCTCTTCGCAACTCTAGATCAAATCTTTTGCAGTTAACAAATACTTATATTACCGAACCATGTATGCACATATAGAACTTAGTGTTACATATTAAGTATACTTATTTGATGTATGGGTTGATTGCTGAGCAATTAAAAAGGATATAGATTTATGCTGTGTCTTGCTCTCGATCTTCCAAGAATCTTGACCGGCAACTGTCAAAGGCATGCCCAAGTGGTTGAAATATCGACAGTTTTTCAGCTACAGTAAATTGTTCTCCATCATCATTATGAGGTGGGCATGTGTAACATGTTGGAATGTGAGGTTCAAAGTATATAGATGAGAAATTTGAAATATCTTCTAAAGTGTACGCCTCACAAATAGAGCCCTCTACTCTTGCTTTATTCTGAACCTTTTTTTTGAGGTCAAACATGCATTTGTCAATAATATACATCTCGAATTACAATAAATTTCTCAATAGTATTGAAGAGAAAAATATAAAAAAAATACCTTTCAAATGGGTACATCCACCGATATTGCACATGACCACTAACCCTAGTTCATATGGCAAATGTATGATCACATGTTCCATAACATCGAAAAATGCTTGCGGAAATATCTTCTCTATTTGACAAATAGTATTGATGACAGAATCCTTGAGATTCTTTACCTCAGATACTATGACTTTTGATGCACACAATATTCTAAAAAATCTACTCAACTCGAAAAATACCCTCCATATAGGTTTGTCTAATATATCATGAAATGCTAGGGGTATCAACCGTTGCATAATGACATGAAAATCATGGCCCTTCAACCCATATAATTGTCTCTCGTCTATCTTTACAGCCCGAGCAATGTTAGAGACGTATCCATCTGGAAATCTCCACTATCTCAACCATTAACATACCTGCTTTACTTGATCTGGTCCAAGCATGTATCTTGCCTTTGGTTTTAGTATTTTACCATTGTACTCTTCGAGTTCCAATTTTGGTATTTTACATATTACTTTTAAATCCATACGGGTCTTCAGATTATCCTTAGTTTTCCTTTTCACATTCATTACCGTATTGAACACATTATCAAACACATTTTTCTCCACATGCATCAAATCCAAATTATGTCATATTAATAAGGTCGGCCAATATGGTAGTTCCCAAAATATATATTTCTTTGTCCAATTATAATACTTCTCAAATCCAAGAAAGTGCGTCGGGCTACAGGCATCTGTCACTTCATATGAAAAGTATCGCAATCTTCTTAAAATCTCTATTCCAGACAACCTTGTGGATAGACCTTCCATTTCAGTTGTACCTGCTCAAAACACATTCCTGTGTTGTCAAAACAGATGGTCGCTGGGTAGAAATTGATGGTGACAATCAAACCAGCACGACTTTCTTCCATGCGTCAATCTAAAAGATTTTGTATCCTCTATGCAGTACGGACATGCCAACCTCGCATGTGTGCTCCAACCAGATAACATACCATATAAAGGAAAGTCACTGATTGTCTATAGAACAACAACCTTTATATTGAAGTTTTGTTTTTTGTGAGCATCGTATGTAAGAATATCGTCATCCCACAGAACTTTCAGTTCACCAATCAATGATTTTAAATATACATCAAGATTTTGGCCCAGAGAGGTCGGACCAGGGATCAATAGAGACAAAAAAAGATTTTGACGCTTCATACACAAGCTTGAAGGAAGGTTGTATGGGGTTACAAATACTGGCCAATATGAGTGTGGAGTTGATCTACCCCCAAATAGATTAAATTCATCTGTACATAAATCGAGCCTAACATTTCTCACTTCCATTGCAAAGGTCTGATGAGTATGATCAAAGTGTTTCTAAGTTTTCGCGTTAACAGGATGCGTGATCTTGTCTTCATCATGTCGAACTTTATTTGCATGCCATCTCATGTGTTTAGCTGTCCTCGAAGACATATACAATCGTTGCAATCTAGGGGTAAGAGGGAAGTAGCAAAGCGACTTGTATGACACTTCTTTTGACCTCGTGCTACCATTGCTTCTTGTCTTTGGCTCGAACCGAGGATGCCCACATGACGGACATGATATGCTATTTTCTTGATCTTTGAAATACAACATGCAGTGATTTAGATAAGCATCTATCTTTTGATACCCCATACCTAGAGCATTGACCATAACCTTTGCATGATAGAATATTTGTGGCAATTTCACATCTTTGGGCAACATACTCTTCACAATAGAGCACAGGCAGTCAAAACATGATTGATTCAAATTAAACTCGGACTTCAGATTCAGTAGTTGAAGAACTGCAAACAAGATAGTATGACTCTCGCAACCATTCTGAAGTGGCTTATCAACATCTCTAAGTAAATCATAAAATCTACTAGCTGCATCGTTTGATGCTTCTTCCTCTACCCCAGTTGATACATCACTAGGACCGATAGAAGAACCCAGTTCTGGTCCTGCGACATCAAATACTAAATTCATATATGGATTATCGTGCACCACATCCACCCATGCGTCAAAATTATTTCTAAATTATTTACCATGAAACGTCAAATTTTGATAATCACTCACAAAACCCTTCCTATATAGGTGATGTCTAACACCATGAGGTTCTATAAATCGATTGTTCTTATAAATCTTGCAGGGACACCTAATCCGACCTGTGGGATCCACTGTACTGACACTTGCCGTTGCAAATTCAATAAAACTGTCAATACCATCCATATATTCAAGCGATACCTCATTGTCAACTATCCTACGGTACATCCAGTCACGGTTTGCAGTCATTTTATCGTATGATGTTACATATATTATCCTAACCAGTTAAAAGAGAATCATTAGAATGCTATGATGAAGAAAATATCAAATTTATCATGTATTCATGGTAGATATAATGATTTGATATATATCACACACACACACACACATATATATATAATATCATACAATCACACGAACTATGATGTATGCATTGATAACTTAATATTTTCATATGCAAAACCATTCATTTGAAGCATGTTTGAAGCATTGATAACTTATCCTTCATTTTCATGTGCAAACTCATTCATAACACGATACATTCATTTGAAGCATGTTTTCATGATACAATTTCACATGGAAGTCATAATCAAATTGAAAGTAACTTCATGCAAGCAAGGATATAATCACATCAAACATTACAATACATTTAAATCATTCATATCAAAACAATTTCAAACATGTACCTGCAACAAATATACTCCAATATCCTACTAACTACTACCATGATTAGCATGAAATTCGAACTCCAAAAATAAGAACACTTCTATTTTCATACATTAAAATCATGCTCAGCATGATCTCCGAACTCCATCAAAGCAGTCCTAGATATCCACAACTAAGTGAGTGTGTGAACAAAAAAGTGTTGCATCCAAGAAATTAAATAACCTTTGATGCACATACATCACTTACTCACCACAGGTATTTACTCGATTTGCATTATTTTTTATTTCACATTTTTTTATTTCTTTTTGCATTGCATTTTTAATTGCATACGATGCTTAGCACTAAGCATCGCACAATTAGCTCAACTACATACCTGTAAAGCACAAATATACAAAATAATATAATATAAAATAATCTACTAGCGAGAGGGAGATTGTAAGACATGGAGAGAGGGAGGGGGCTCGGCCCCTCCATGACGAAAAATGTAAAACCCGCAAAATTTCAATAATTATCCAAATAAATAAATATTTCCATTCTTGGAAATAAATACGATCAAGTGATATAGAGTTGATCCAAATGGATCTAGTATCCAAACTGGATCAAATAGATCCAGGATTTTGGATTCGGACACGATATATGGATTTAGATCTTGGATGGATCTGAAACCTAATTAAAATTCAAATTTTTGTTTTCAATTACAACTAAATTTGCAAAGCACTTTTCTAAAGTTTCATCTCTTGCGAATATCGCTTTCGTTATAACCATATCCAATTGATATACACTTTTCAGTAATTCACATGAAATAACGAATTTTTTTTCTCGTTTGGGTCCCAAATTTGGGGATTTACTAGTCATATGTATTATGACTTTGATTTATAATTCTCGGGACTTGATTCCTCATAAACAGTGCTCACGCCACTTTATACGTCTTACTTACGCGATTTTGAACATCACTCATCATTGAAGTACTTTTAGTCGCAAAGAAGTGCAACCAAGTAAGAGTTGGCACACTGGTATGGTTGGTTGCCTCAGCAGGAAGAGAACATGAGTCGAATCCCCGTGTACGCCAGAAATTTTGTTAAAAGCCGCTATTTTGTAAATTGCGTCAAAAGAGGATAAAAATATTACGATTATAAGAGTTTGCAACGAAACAAACAATGGCGCACTGGTGGGGCTCGTTACCCCTTAGGGAAGAGAACCCATGTTCAAATCCCTCTGTGCACCGTTATCTTTTTATTAAAGACAGTTTTTGTAAAAAAATTCAAATGGTGTAATAACTCCTCCATTAAGAAGACCTTAATGGGGAAGGTCGCAAAACAAAGAAAATAATGAGCCACCTAAATTTTGAAATTTGGGTGGGGAGTTTCAAGACCTCAATTAAGGAGGTCGGTTACTAAGACAAAAAGAAATAAATACCCAAGACATCATTTTTGGAAAAATCCACCAGACGTCTATAAGTGGTTAAATAAAATTTTGTTGCAAAGATATGCAACAAAATTGTGTATGGCACACTGGTGGGGCTCGTTACCTCTTACATAAGAGGACGCCAGTTCAAATCCCCTGGTGCGACAAGGATATTTTTTTTCGAAAATACTTTATAACCAACGGATTTTTTTTAAAGTGACTTTAATAGGAAAACACGTTTTCAAGGTAAGATGGGCTGGGCGTTTTTCCCAAATGGGAAGCCCAACCAAGAGCATTGAATAGGGCTCTTGGAATTCAATTGGGGAGGCTGGACATTTTTTTTTGTAAGGAAGTAAAAAAAAAGAAAAAGAGAGGGAATCAAGGTGAGTTACCACACATATAGAAACTAGACTAATATTTTCCTTTATTAAATGTTTTGGAGAGTTGAACGTGTGTTCCAAAATGGGAATCCAACCACCTCTTTTGGGAAGAGGGGGGGGGGGGTTCAAGGATGGGAAGGTGAAAGGCCTCACGGTTTTCAAATTGGGAGGAGCAATTACAAGGTCTTCAAGGGGGAGGTCAGTTTCAAGAAAAATAATAAATGTTGAGCAGCCATTTGGGAAGGTGGCAATGAAGGCTTTGGACAAAAAAAAAAAAAATGGGTAAAGAGCAAGTCCTTCCCACTCCATCCGACCTTTTCTCTTTTCAACATCTTCCTCTCTCCATGTTTTATCTAACCCAGTCCTTACCACCATTCTCTCTCTCTATTCCCTAAGCCACCATTGTTGACGTGGGGGAGCTCTCCTCCTCGCCTTACGTGGAGCTCCAACCGAGAAGAGGTGACGCCATCTCCACCGGCTCGAACCTTTGAACCAGGTAGGAGCATATTCTCTTTATATATTTGCACGGCGCCATGGGGTACCTATATCGGATTGAATATTAGAATACCTATCAATATTATATTACAAAAACATTTTCCTTTCTTGTTTCTGTTTCCATGAGTGTACCAGTGATTTCAATCTATGTAGCGTGCATATCCATGTTGCGTCGTCATTATTTTCATTGATGCATACCCGTAAGAACCAGGGTATTCATGTGCATGCAGGTTGCTCTCTATCCTCAGAAGGCTTAGGTCATACAAATCGACCTATACTCTGCACTAATCAATCTTCCACCCACCGTAGTTCCTGTTTCCCGTGCATATACACTCAACTGTAGGTATTAGTCCTGGTGGGTTTTTAAAATAAAAGAAAAAAAATTTCTGGATGCATAGGTCGTCTAAATGTTGAATGTTTGGTCAAATTTTTGTGGCATTTAACACCCAAAATGAGTGATATGAGAAAATAATGATTACACACAATTTTTAAATAGAATATATATGTATATATATATATATATGTAGCTGGATAGTTTACAATCTGAGTTTTAGTGCACTCAGACTTCATATTAACGTTAAGTTTCAATACAAATGGGATGCAAACCTTCACTAACAGTTGAAGCTTGAGTTCTATTGAACTCAGACTTAGCGCTAATGTTATTTATCATTCTAAATGAGATAAACCCTTGACTGACAGTTTGCAATCTAAATTTCAGCAACTCAGACTTAGTGTTAAGGTGCATTATTATGCAAATGACTGCAAGTTGAAAATATGCTAATCTACCATTATGTTTTGCTACTGGATATGAACACATTTATGTGAAATCGTGATACTCAGACTCTATCATGAACCGATTAGTTTCCCTGTTGGAGTAGCATATATCTTTGTTAATGTCATTTTTAGATGATTACATGATCAAGAGTTTGTCTTAGCATCGCTATTGCGATAGGTGAGAAACATGTAAGCATATCCCATGAAGCACATGGGTAAACCATAATGCTCACCAACGAAAGTAAACCATGTGTGTTGTGATTTCTTTTACTGGACATAAAGGACTTTTTGCCAACTTTACATAGATCGTAGGGGTGCTTAAAGAAATTATCAGTTTGTTATTTTATATTTTTGCTTTGGATAGAAATATCCTTGTTCGTAATGGTTTGTTTTTGATAAGTTCATTAGATCTAGTAATTTTGTTTCAAGTTTCAAGGATCACCTTTTTGTGTGTTCAGTAGTAGAGGATTTTCAGCTCCTTTGCTGTTGCTGACCACTGTTCAGTGATTTTCTATTTCGGTTACTATGATGAAGATGAAGTAAAATTATTCCGTTACATTCACAATGGTTATACATGTTACTGTTTAAGAACTTGGAATGCTCATAGTTGCGACATTAGTAAGATGGTGAGAAATCACGAATGGTTTGTTTTCTTTTTTGCCAATGAATCCGTGATATGTTTTTCAAGTATCCTATAAATTAATTGGTTTGAGGTTTTGTTGAAGTAGAGCAACCAGTCTATCAACAAGTCAATACAAGAAAATAAATTATTATAATATTAAGCAAAGTTGATGAATAGAACGTTCTAACCTATTATTCGTATGGGAGATGGTTTTTAAAATGTACAGTTGGCCGAACATTTTAATGGCTAATAGGCATTGTGTACAATAGAAACTTTTGCACCCTCTTACACACTATCGGATGAGTCACTTTGACTTCAACCACAGACGGTGGTAGACTGCACAGAGGCAGTGGCAAGGCTTTTTAAGACCTTCTTAGGCCTAGTCTTAGCTATCGTAAGACTGCTACATGTTGATGAATCGTGGCAACCCGACTACGGTCTTAAGAGTATAACTATACATAAATTTAATCCTTTTGAGCAACAAAGATTGTGTACAATCTTTAAACAATAAATGCTTAAATAATATGGGAATTCAGAAGGGTTTTTACTATCATAGTGTACACATTTTTGCACTATTGGTGTCTGGAATGAATGCTATCTCATTCTTGAGTCGTGCAATTCTAAGTGTACTTGGTATTTTCCCTACAATAAAATGTAGAGTACATTGAAAATTCACTATTATGCCCTTATTCAGCATAGGTCAGAAATGCACTGGTGCGCACATACATTGGTTAGGGCATAGGCTCACTGTAATGCACATGTCTAAATAGCATGATGAATTTATCGTATGCTTCTGAAAAGAGAATTATGCGTCAACGAATATAGCACAGGAATGAGTTATCCATGACATATTCATGTTAAACATGGTTTACATATGTAATTGCCATATTAAGGTTTTGGTGCATGAATTGCACGTGGTTAAATACACATTCTTATTATAATGGCACTAATAGAAGAAAAACTACAATGACACGATGGTGCAAATTGAAACCGAGCATATTAAATCCTTGTGATTCCTTATGGGCACTTACAATGTTATGTGAATTATATATACTTGAATTGTGATTTTATGTTATGGCATGTTTACGTGTCAGCTTATCTAGGTTTGCATAATAAAGAACATTTTTATGTCATGCTCATGTAAAAGCTTAAAAATCGAGCTTACAGCTCTGCAAAAAATCGATAGTGCCATACGAGCACTTATGAATTGTTCAAATTTGGTTATGCCATGTTGCGGCACAACCAGTGAGGTACGATATGTATACCGTAGCACCAAAAACACAACTAAATTAATACACGGTGACATAAATGAAAACTCCAGACTCTGGGTATACCTGAAAGACGGTATATGTTATCAGTTTCTATTTGGGATTTTGGGTATACCTGAAAGATGGTATATGTTACTGGTTTCCCAGGGTTCTGGGTATATCTGAAAGACGATGTATGTTACTGGATCCAAACAACACAAGAATAAAAATCATGCACATATAAAATAATTATGGGATTCTGGGTATACCTGAAAGATGGTATATGTTATTGGTTTCCCTGGATACTGGGTATACCTGAAAACGGTATATGTTACTGATTTCCCAGGGCTCTGGGTACACCTGAAAGACGGTGTATGTTACCGGACCCATGGTCTACCTTGGAGAGGGTAGATAGTACAAGCTCCGTGGGACAATTTTTGTTTTGGTGAGAGCGAGGCGTCTCACCCGGTCCCCAGTCCTCAGAGTTAGGAGGCCAGGACTACCAATTCGTCCTAGGTGGTAGATTCAAGTCTTCTGCAAAAGTACAGGGTGCATCCTAATTCTAGTTCTAGCCATTGGGGAGTACTCTCTCGGTCATGAATTGTCCCTTTTGGATATCCGTACGGCTAGTCTCACGAGTTATAAAATAATAGACCCCCGTGTGGTCTCGGTCCACTACGATGTCGAATGCCTGTGCGTACCCACAAGGTAATTAACAAGATAAAACATAAATTTAGCGCATTAAGAAAGATCTTTAAGTAGATGCATACTGCTCGATGTTGAAATTGTTGGAGTAAGCCGTGACTCCTGTAGAGCATGATTTAAATCTATTTTCCTTTACATGAAAATTGTGATAACTTATGAACGATGTGTTTGGTGTTTGTGCTTTATGCACACCTTATATGAAATGCTTTAGTTAAGTCAGGTGTACATGCACATTAGTTTTAAAGTTGTTATTACTTATATGAATAAGATTTATGCATATGATAGATCGTGCTTTGAGGTTGATGGAATATATCATGAAATGCTTGACTTTAGTGACCTGTACATTTATCAATTGTTAAATGGTTATTAGTTATATCTTAACATGTTGCATATATACTTGTACACATGACATTGTGCACATTCATATGGATATTATGCTTCTTACTGAGACGTGGTAGTCTGACTCCTTCTGGATTAATATTTTTTTCAGGAAACAGAATGGCGAGCAATTGCGATTGTCGCTGCGGACAGTGCCATGTGACCATATCTTCTTCGAATGTCCTCAGGAATTCTGACTTGTAATAAATCTTCAAGTTGTAAATGATAACTTGTAGTATTTTAATGCAAGAATTTATTTTACTTAAATGCCTTGAGTCTGTGCGATTACTTGTAACCCGCTCAAATAATTTGACTAAGGATTTAATAAAGTTTTTTCGCTGTTGTTTAGAAAAAAAAATTTATTCCAAAATTTTAAAGCTAAAAATTTGGGGCATTACAACTATGGTATCAGATCAGGACAAGAATATATGGTTCATGGCATTCCAGCGACCCTGCAAAAGCTCTGAAGTGTTTAATTTTGGTTTCTAGTTTGTAAAAAAATGAATTATTACATAATTTTTTTTAGAACCTAGATATATTGCTAGGGACACTATAAGACTTAACGATGTTATTATGTAGGTTCTTCGGGAACCAAAATGAATATTTTGATGAAAGGATTCAATGAAATGACTTTAAGTTTAATACTTGAATTGGTTTAATCTAGAATGTTATACTGGATCTTAATTGAATTCGATCCAGGACATAGGGTCTAACGACTCAAGTTTCGATACGCATTCAATATTGAATCATAGTTGACCCAATTGATATATAGAGGTTATATGTATATATACATCACTTTCTAGTAATGAAAGCTATGCCATTATGGGCTTCAAATAGGCAATTTCTCTAACTAAATAGGACCCTAAAATGAGATGCAAGGTTTATACTTCAATTGATTTTGAAGTATCATCTAATATAACACACATAGTTAGATACTCCAATCCATTTGATTGGTCTTTTCAACGAATTTCACGGACAAAATTCTTTTTAGGGGGAAAGGATGTAAAACTCACAAAATTTCAATAATTATCAAAATAAATAAATATTATCATTTTTGGAAATAAATACGTTCAAGTGATATAGAGTCGATCCAAATGGATCTTGTATCCAAACTGGATCAAATGGATCCAGTATTTTGGATTTGGACATGATGTATGAATTCAGATCTTGGATGGATCTGAAACCCGATTAAAATCCAAATTTTTGTTTTCAATTACAACTAAATTTGCAAAGCACTTTTCTAAAGTTTCATCTCTTACGAATATCGCCCTCGTTATGACCATATCTGATTGATATACGCTTTCCAGTAATTCACATGAAATAACGAATTTTTGTCCTCGTTTGGGTTCCAAATTCGGGGATTTACTAGTCATATGTATTATGACTTTGATTTATAATTCTCGGGACTTGATTCCTGGTAAACAGTGCTCACACCACTTTGTACGTCTTACTTACACGATTTTGAACATCACTCATCATTGAAGTACTTTTAGTCGCAAAGAAGTGCAACCAAGTAAGAGTTGGCACATTGGTATGGTTGGTTGCCTCAGCAGGAAGAGAACGTGAGTCGAATCCCCGTGTATGCCAAAAATTTTGTTAAAAGTCGCTATTTTGTAAATTGCATCAAAAGAGAATAAAAGGATTACGATTGCAAGAGTTTGCAACGAAACAAATAGTGGCACACTGGTGGGGCTCGTTACCCCTTACGGAAGAGAACCCATGTTCAAATCCCCCTGTGCATCGTTATCTTTTTATTAAAGACAATTTTTGTAAAAAAATTCAAATGGTGTAATAACTTCTCCATTAAGAAGACCTTAATGGGGGAGGTCTCAAAACAAAGAAAATAATGAGCCACACAAATTTCGAAATTTGGGTGGGGAGTTTCAAGACCTCAATTAAGGAGGTCGGTTACTAAGACAAAAAGAAATAAATACCTAAGACATCATTTTTGAAAAAATCCACCAGACGTCTATAAGTGGTTAAATAAATTTTTGTTGCAAAGATATGCAAAAAAATTGTGTATGGCACTATGGTGGGGCTCGTTACCCCTTACAGAAGAGGACCCCAGTTCAAATCCCCTGGTGCACCAAGGATATTTTTTTTTCGAAAATACTTTATAACCAACGGATTTTTTTTAAAGTGACTTTAATAGGAAAACACATTTTCAAGGTAAGATTGGCTGGGCGTTTTTCCCAAATGGGAAGCCCAACCAAGAGCATTTAATAGGGCTCTTGGAATTCAATTGGGGAGGCTGGATGTTTTTTTTTGTAAGGAAGTAAAAAAAAAAAAAGACAAGCAATCAAGGTGAGTTACCACACATATAGAAACTAGACTAATATTTTCCTTTATTAAATGTTTTGGAGAGTTGAACGGGTGGTCCAAAATGGGAATCCAACCGCCTCTTTTGGGAAGGGGGGGGGGGGTGTTCAAGGATGGGAAGGTGAAAGGCCTCACGGTTTTCAAATTGGGAGGAGCAATTACATGGTCTTCAAGGGGGAGGTTAGTTTCAAGAAAAATAATAAATGTTGAGCAGCCATTTGGGAAGGTGGCAATGAAGGCTTTGGACAAAAAAAAATGGGTAAAGAGCAAGTCCTTTCCACTCCATCCGACCTTTTCTCTTTTCAACATCTTCCTCTCTGCATGTTTTATCTAACCCAGTTGATGATGCATGAAATGCACATCATGTTATGAAGATATTCATGCATTTTTAGATGATTTTAAGGTTTATAACCCATGATTGGATGCATTTTGACATAAAGGGGTCATGGTTCGAATTTCAAAAAAATCGAAGTTAAATTGAGAGAGTTATGACTATTTTAGTATTCGAGCACAAATTTCGAGGTGGATCGGATCCATATCCGACCCAAATGGACTGTCTTGGGCCTTGGACCAGTACTTAAAACCTCATAATCCATATCCAACGTGACCCAAGATCCATTTAGAAGAGTTTTTCAGAAAACCCCCTCCAAAAGGGGCGCAAAGCAATAAAGTTTTTTTTTAAACCTTTTTTTCTGAAAAGTGCCAAAACTATAAAATCAAATTTCCAGCAAACCCTAGACGTTTTGCCTTGGAATTCATGCCCCTCAGCTGAGTCTTGCTCCAGCCACCTTCTTCCCCACTCATTCCACGCCATCTCCATTGAAGCTTGGAGTTTTGCTTGAGATTCAAGCATTTCTTCTTCTTTCTTTCATATCTATTATCCAGTTCTTCTCATCCTTGTTGGTTATTGATCATTTTTGCTGTGTTTTGCAGGTGTAGCAGAGGTTAAAGACATTTTTTCTTGCATGGAGTGCCGTCTACTCCAACAAGAACGCTCGACCCTACCTCCATCCGATATTCTACGCCACCCGATCGAGAATCGGTTCCTTCTCCATCCTCGGTGGACTTCAAACGTGGTGCAGCTGCAAAGGGGAGCTTCATTGTGATATTCCAGCATCAACGAAGATGATGAGGCATGTTTCCAATGGTTGAATCCGCTCTTTCCACCCCCACAATCGTCGAATCGCCCTTGAGGTTGGTCTTCCCATTCTCGTTCTTTTAGATAACTCGTGTCCACCTATAGTCGATCCTCTATCTCAGCCCATATTTTGTATTTTATCATTGTTTGACAGCAAACCACTGTCGTGTTTCAAGTATTTTTCGTGTGTGAAGGTTGAATCGATTCATAGGAGTCGTTAGGTCTTATTATGAAACTCGTTTTAGTGAAAACGATAAAATCGGCTAGACCTCTTCTAGCTGATCTTATCATTTTATAAAATTCTGTTTTTTGTAATTTCTTAGCAGTAAACAATGTTAAAAATGGGTTTGTTTCCATTTAGTTGATGTTTAAATTAGGTTGTCGTGTTGAAAGAGTTGTCAAGTTACATCAATCGATTAGTGTGTGTAAACACCCCAAATTTTCACTCACCTCCCTGACATCTCCATCAATCATCACATTTCGGTTCTCCGAATTCACTAAAGGGCAAAATGGTCATTTTCTGAGATTAAACCTTGCAGAAAGCCAAAAAGTTCATTCCTGAGTCTCAAAATCTCTCTATTTAGGCTCAGAAATATCTTCAACTGCAAAATTTTAAAATCCTACTCTCGACAAAAAGCTAGAATTGCCAATTATTGATTCACAGTAGTATTTCTCGAAATATGTCTTTGCGTAGCATTGCACAAACATCTCATATCATTTCACTGCACAACATGTCATTTCGAGGTCCAGAAACTCTTGATTTCAAAATCCTCAATCCAGATTCGAGTTTTAACCCTTTTCAAAATGGATTTCAAAACCATGGGTCTTCAAAATTGTCAATTCTTCCCATTTTACCCACAGGACTCTGAATTACAAAAGTTTTTCTCAGGAAAACAATCTGGATATTTTGATATTGATTTTAAAATTTTGGGACACAATTTTAAATTTAGAAGATTTTATCTCAAAACATTTTGCAAAAAGACTTTAAATCTCTTTACAAAATTTCTGCATTTTCTTTATATACATATTTTTGCCCTGAAAAACCATTTTATTCCAAATTCTTGAAAAAAGACAAAGTTTTATCTCGTATTATAAAAATTCCAAAAAAACAAAAAAAAAGTTATTTCTTTTGCTTTTCATTTTCAAATAAATGGTGTGGGACCCGCCTTGAACTAGCATCACACTCAGATTCTCAGGTATGTTTCTTATTTTCAAGCGGGGTCCACCTGGAGATGGTACTAATTTGTAAAATTCCTCTTTTTTTTTATATTATTTATCTTATAAAATAGTTAGTGGGCCCACACACATGTGGCGCCTCACTTGAAAATAAGAGATTTGCCAAACAAAATAAAACTTTATTTTCAAAAGATTTTAAAGTTGGCTGAGGTGGCATTTCCCTAAAAAAACCTCCCATTTTCGTTTCACTATTCGTTTTTTTTTTAAAGAACAGCCTTAGATGTCGCCACAACCAAACTTTCCTAAAAAAAAGTTCATTTTACCTAAACCTTAGATAAATGAACCCGAAATTTTTAAAAGACCTAAGATTTCGCCCCTTTTGAAAACGACGAATTTTCAAATCAGTGAAATTTCAATTTCAAAAATTTTCAAAAGCTGTAACAAAACCCCTTTAAGGAAGCTGCGATTTTTTTTTGAAAAGAGGCTCAAAAGCTTTAAAAAGGGGGGGTTTTGATGGAAAGGGGATCCCTGGCCGATGGAGAGTTTTTCTTTTGTTCTTATCGCAAGGGATTCACAAAACTTTTAGCCATTTTCCTTCAGCCGAAGAGAAGAGGAGGCTACTCTGCCGTGGAGCCTTTCACCTTTGGGACTTCATCTCTTCCGTCCAGATCGCAAAGATCCAGCAGGCTACTGCCCATTTCCTTCAGCCCAGCAGCAGAGAACGACCCTTACTGGCTGTCTACAGGTCCACTTGGTGCAGGAAATTCCCAAAATAGTTGCTGCAAGCGTACCATCCTGAAGGAGTGCTCCTCTCCTTTCAGCATCTATCGAACCAAGGCATTACACCTTTTTCCCTTTAATCGTTTTATCTATTTCAGATTTTCTGCATCCTGTATGTTTCCATTCCATCGTATGTTAGTTGCAGATGAACCATCATACCCAGTTTATTGTTTTTTTTACTGCCCTTGCTATGTTTATATTACCCATCTCTTCAGCATCGTGATTGAATCCATACATTGTATATGTTTAATTTCATTTCAATGAATATTTTTGATATTTGAATTCAGCATCGTGCATATGCCTTCATAATCTGTCAACGATAATTTGTGCATTCAATGTACATGATTGATATGGAAATACTCTGCGTCAATTGCATCAGTGCAATGCCAACTCTGTATTGCCTATCATGCATTTGCAATCATATACATGTTTCTCTGTCTGTTTATATTACTCTGTTTCACAACTTCATATGCACCCACTGTAAATAACTGCAACTTGCATTTATATTTATGCTTGTACATATCAGCATCTTATTGTCACAACCCATCTCTTGCTTTCATTTAGCATAACTCTGTGGTTATATGCTGACCGTTAGCAGGGAAATCAATTTTCTGTAGTAGCAGCTATTTTGCAGGAAATGAATGTGTATGTGATCAACTTACAGGAATTAATCTGCAGTAGCAGTTTTCTTTGGGCTATACCCATCAGCTACCTGAGCACTCATTACATTACTATATAGCAGTATATTTTGTGAATCAGTTTAAAACCTCATCATTCTAGAGGTAGGCTATTTCCCATCATTGAGCATTCATTGTATTTCATATCCATCAACCTTGGCACCCTCCATTCTAATACGTATTTTGCCTTTGTTTAATATTAGCGATGTTTGCATCCATAATATGTCATTTGCTTGTATCACTTGTACATCAAATACTATCAGCTCATATACATTTTCATCTCCTGTTGCATCTTCACATCCACCAGTCGCACCAATGCTCTTTAACATAACTATTTCTGTCCTCTGTATATTACACTGTTCATGGCCCTCACCTTCACCATTTACTTTTGCACAACAGCCGTAACCTCCTCATCAATGCCCATTACACCTTGCATCATGCAATCACATACTTCACTCCCAGCTGCACATTATTTGTTACACAATACTTACCACCTTCTGCACCCTTTCACATTTGTTACACAAACCTATCACCCTTTACAGCTACCACTTACAGTAGCACCTTTGTATCCATGCCCATACCACCTGTTACCCCCAACTAGGAGTCATATCATATCTGCTATTCAAACAATGGGATGCTAATTTTGCTAAAAAAATATACATATATATATATATATATATATATGTATATGTATGTATCATTGCTTGTCTTTGCTTTGTGGCATGATCAACTGGACATGTGGATTCTCCTTAGTTGCTACATAAATCCAGGAACTTGCTGCCCCAATGGCGTGAATTTCTAAATGCCACGAACCCCTATCCAGCATCATCCCTTTAAACAGCAACTCCACTACCCTTCTTGTACCCTCGCAGCACCACCTACCTTCACAGCATTTTCTTTAGTTGCTATAGCTTTATTAGCTGCACTCTTAAACACAACCACCTTTACTACATCTTCACCATCACCTTCTCCACGTCCAGCCTCAAGCACTGCCTCACCAACAACAGTTTCATGCACCGCCTCAATCTAATGCTCAAGCTCAAACACATGCACATGGGCAACCTCCTGCTGCACCTACATTTCCACTTGCAGCATCACTTGCACATTTTCTTTTATCCTCATTACACTTTCCACAGCATCTTCACATCTCCACTATGCTTTTCACAAGCACTTTCACAGCACCCTTGAAGTCAGTCCATGGTGCTTATGCAGCATATCTCCTGCACATTTTGTATGTTATGCATCTCACTCATTACAGTGGTTCACTTCCTTTATTTCATTCTCATAACCGGTTCATATGTTGTAGCATGTCATAGTATAGCATGTTCACAGGCATCATGTCTTAAGCACAGTCACATGCTTCAGGTCTTGAAATACCTTATAGCTATGTGTTCTTTCTGAATCTTATAATAGCCCGTTCATATGCATTATGACATTTCATCTCATTCTCACTTAAGTATAAGGCATCAGTATAGGCATTCTCATTTTCATTGAAAGCATGAGCATATGCATTTGCATATATATACCCTTCATATGGACATCCTACTTATGCATATGCATATAGGCTTCTGACATGACATTGTCCATTATCCTCCATATTTTACCTTTTTTTTTTTGCTTCGTGCTAACACAGTTTTTGCAGAAAAATCTGGCAGATATGGTTTCTTTTGGAGTTATCAAATATTTAGTTATATTCTTTTTTTTGTCAACAATGTAACAATCAAATGTAAACTTTGGAATAATACTTATTTTTCTGCTTAGATTAAGATGCATTTCATATAGTTTGAATTCCTGCAATATCCTGATTATGTGATTCATGCATTTTATTTCAAAATCACTATGGATGTACACGAATGACACGTGCACCAACTCTTAGGGAGTTGATGAACTCGGTGGAGTCCATATTTACGGCCCTAGTCGGAATATGGACGAGACCCAGATTTATCATCTTTCTACCAGTCACATTGAGCCTACACTCTTAGGCTATCTTCAAAATTGCACATCATATTTCCAATTTCGCAAAATATTGTGAATTAAATCAATTAAACTCTGAACATGTTTATGGCCACAGTCAGAATATGTGAAGAATTTACTTTGGCTTAATACACATTTTTCCAACAAATTTCTCATAAATTCTTTCCGGATATCTTTTCCAAAGTGCATTCATACATTCAAATCATGGGCACCATGAAATTACCTGCATTTCTCAAACTTTTCTCAAGAAAATGCCATTCCATGAAAATCAATTTCTCAAGAAACTTCTAAAATTTTTAAAATTGGATTTTTCAAGTCAAATTTTTTTCATGATTTTCCCTGAAAAATGTTATTTTCTTAAGATTCATTTTCAAAAGGAGTTTCCCATCATTCTCAAGAATCAAAATCGATTTTTAAATATTTCAAGGTCAATATTCTCAGGATTTCAGTTTCCCGAGTTTTGATTTTCCTTCTCCAAAGAGTTTTCCAATGAAATTTCAATCATTTTCCCAAGAAAGTTTTCAAAGTCAGAGTTTTCCTGACAAATATTTTCCTTTTTAATTGTTCATCTCTTCTTAAGAATTCTTTCCATTTTCCTAGGATTTTCAACCATTCATGACTTTCCCAAATCTTTATAAACTTTCTTGAGATTTCAAATCTTTTCATCAGAGTTTCCTGAGAGATTGATTTTCATCTTTTGACTAAGAAAGACTTTTCCAACTCCCAAATATTTTCTAAGCATACATCATGTTTTTCCAACTTGCATTTTGCAAAATTTCACAGCACATGCCTGAATTCTCTGTGCATTTAGGATAGAACACGATTTTGATGATTTAACTAAGTCAAGCACACATTTGGTCCTTGGTTCGATTACCCTTGTTAAAGGCGGTAGGAACGGTCAAACCTTGTACCGACAGGTCGAGTCCCATCCTATGGATTTTCCCGCTATTTTCAAAACAGAGGCGAGTATTTAAAAAAAAAAAATTCAAAACTCTGGTCAAGTTTGACTCGCGAAAGCGTTTTCCTCTCTCTCCCGCAAGGGAAGGGAAGAAGGGAAAAATTTCGCGACGATAACAGTGTGCTTCTAGTGCTTTATTTTAGTTTTTATTTTAGTCTGATTTTTGTTCTAATTACAGTCAGTCGTGTCTTCGTTAATTGGTTTAGTTAATACATTAGTTGAAGTTTTGGTTGTGTATTGTGTTAAGGTTTATTAAAAAAGAAGAAGAAAGAAAATTTTCTATTGTTTCATAGTATAGGTAAAACTCAGTTTTGACGTTTTAGTAGCTTTTGTTTTCTGAAAATTTTCTAGTAACATAGTGTGGCAATTAGGTTCGTTTCCAGTAATCTAAGGTCTAGTTTATCTTGATTTTATGTTGGTTTATTGTTTGTGTTTTATGTTTGTCTAAAAAGAAAGAGAAAAAAAAATATATTATCGTTTTTCCTAGTTTAGATAAAAGTTTTTTTTTAGTGTGTTAGATAGGTCTTCTTCCCCAAGCTGGACGTCTTCCATTGGAAATCCAGCTGAAGGTTGGGTTGTTTGGGTAAGTTTAATGTGAATTAGGTAAGTTAGTTTAGCATGTCTAGATTCATTGCATTGAGTGTTAATAAAAAAAAATGTTTTTAATGTCTTTGTTTAGATAGTTTTAATTGTGGTTTATTGACTAATTTAGTCCTTTTCAAATTTTGTGGTTTGATGTCATTCATAACCTTGGAATTAGTTGTGTAAGTTAGTTTAATTAGAATAGTGATTGTTTAGTTTAATTAGGTCAAATTTTGAGGAGGGTAAGTAGGTAATTGTGGTGTAAAACAATTTTTGGTAAGATTGAAGGCATCCAAATTCGTGGAAAGCATTTAAGGCAAGCATTGACTTTTATTATCCAGCCAAAGGAGCAAGGATTGAGCTTTTAAATTTTGGGAAACAAAATTTGAAGTTTCAAATTTTTTTCTAAAAGGAATGACCACAATTTTGAGAAAGGGTTTAATTGCTATTTAAATTTTTTAAGAAAGTCAAAAATGTGTGGGGCCCTTTTGTGCTGGATGGTTTCACCTCCTAAAAAGCTTCCTAAGTTGGTTTTTAGTGCAATTAAAGAGGATTATAATCTTACCAAATTCGTTTCCTCTCAATTAGTAACCCCCTCCTTCTAACTTTCTATATTAACCGAGATTATCTTTAGTCTTATCCTTTTTAGTAAATATTGAATTAACTTTAGATTAGGCAGTGAGTCAGCATTTAGGTATGTTATTAGTGTTAATTAACTCCCATTTAGGCGTGTAATTTAATTAGATTCATTTAACTAATCTTGTATTTTCTCAATTTTCGGTTTGAATAGGTAGTTGTTAGTCATTAGTTGTCCATCTTAGATAAGTTGCAATTAGAGTCAACATAGTGAGTCAATAGAGAATGTGCACCTAGTCCAAGTCAAACCCTAAACCGCACCCTCCATTAATCCTAGTTCCATCCTAACTCTCTATTCCATAACCCTAGTTAAGTTATATAGTTATTTTCTTTTAGTTGTTATTGTGTTCTCTCTAACGATTTAATTTAATTTTTTTTCGATTGATCTTTGTGTGCTTAGTTAGTTGCTAGTTTATATTTAGAATACTATTAGAAGTAATCCATTGACATAGGTCGTTTCATTAATGCATGCAACTTAATTTACAATAGTCTATGTGTATTATCGATTAGTTTAATTTACAAATTAGTTGTGTTGTTCATGCATAAGTAGGGTGGCTATTTTGATTGTTTTAATTCTGTATTTTTGTTAGTTTAACAGTTGTCTAGCAGTGTTAGTACTGTTTTTGCATTTAAATTACATTACTAGTGTCAAAAGTGAATTGCCCAAGTGAATAGTGCACTGATTCAAGAAACCGGTTTTTAGACTATCTTGCACTCATCATTTTATGTGCAAATTTTTGGGGTTTTCTGAAAATTTTTGCTCTATTCTTTTCATCAAAGTGTTTACTGTCTGCAGTCCAAAATTCAGCTTATTTGAAGTTGATTTGGTCTGATTTTTAAGCGTTTTCCAAAAACAGCTTTTTCAGGTTTTTCAGTTTTGGGTCCTGCGATTTTCAGAAATTTCTCGAATTTGAAACACTTATATCTGGAGTTCCAGAAAGAATTTTTCAAATCCGTAAAAACTGTCAGATTCTTGAATCTGTCAGAAACAGAACAGAAGAAATTTCGGGAAATTTGGACTTCATTTTCCTCTTCAAACATTCTGTTTTTGAAAAGCTGTCAGAATTCACTTTTGCATTAGTTAGGGGTAAAATAGTCATTTCATTGTTTTTTATTAATTTTCGGTTAATTTTCAGTGTTTTCTACATTTTAGTTTGTGCATCTGCATCCATTAACGTAGTTAGACCTAGATTAATTAGTTATTAGAATTATTTTGGTATTTTATTTGATTTTTAGTGTTAATTAGAATTTAAGTTGGTTAATTTCTGTAGACTTAGGTTTATTTTTATTTTTAGATTTATTTGCTATAATTGTGTACTGACTTCTTATTTTCTTTGTTTTAGGTTGAAAAGCTACTAAAGATTACAAGGTTAATCTTGTCCAGAGTGTAAAAAGTGATAGTCGATGAAAGGACATAATTGCCCTTGGCGAGCAGAAGAAGAATTTAAATTGGCTTTTCTAGTTAATTGTAATTGTTATTCTGTTATTTCATTAGAATTGTATTTATTGACTTAGATTTAGAAGTGTAAATTAATAAATTGAAATTTTTAGAATTAACTTGAATATTTCCCGTTCCCTGTGGATTCGACCCGTACTTGCCACTTCTGTGGAAAGTCGGTTTACTACTTTTGGTTGACGATTTTCTAATTGTTTTTATTGAAAATTATCTTTTAAAAATATCATTTACAAAATCCCAACCAAATTTTGGCGTCGTTGCCGGGGAACGACGAATCTATTCTGTTACTTCTTAGATTTCAGTTTATTAATTTGTGTTAGTTAATTAGTTGTTCTTATTTTTCTAGTTAGTAGGATTAGTAAGTAAATATAGGCTTAACATAGTTAGTACATATAAGATTCACATGTTGTTTCTCTAGAATTCCCTGAAAAATACATTCAGAAAGGAGCGATTAGACAGGTGGGTTTTAGAGAGCATAGTTTGTGATTTCTTGTATTTTTATTTCAGTAATTTAGATTAGGTTTTGCTTTGTTATTTCATTTACTTAGTTAGTTTTGACATAGTTAACTGAATATTATTAGTTGTTTTTTATTTTTGTTATTTGAATTTCAGTATTTAACTTAGTTTGGATTTAGATTTAGGTCGGTTGCCTACATCTGGTATTAGTACCAGTGTATGCAGGGGCGAAGAGCTTTAGGAACCCCATTACATCCATTTGTTGACAACCCAGAGAGAATTTTACATTCTCCTCGAAGTTCGACAACAGTGGGTGATATGGATCCTCCAGCTCCAGCTCTAGTTCCTCCACGTGCGTTGAGAGAGTACTTCACTCCCACAAACTATGTTCAGGCATCCTGCATTCGGAGACCCGATGTAGGAGCACCTCATTATGAGATTAAGGCCAGCATTATTCAGATGTTACCATCTTTTTATGGCCTTAGTCACGAAGATCCCTATAAGCATTTAGACGAATTCCTCGAAATCTGTTCTACAGTGAAGATACAAAATTTTGATGATGGTGCATTGAGGTTGACCCTGTTCCCATTTTCATTGAAGGACAAGGCCAAGTACTGTCTAAAGTCCTTAGATTCAGTAGAAATAGGGTCGTGGGATTAGTTACAGCAGGAGTTCCTGAGAAAGTATTTTCCCGTAGGTAGGACAAACCAGTATAGGCGAGCCATCACTAGCTTTTCAGAGCTAGATGGTGAGTAATTTCATGAGACATGCGAGAGAATGAAAGATCTCCTTAGGAAGTGTCCCCATCATCAGGTGCCGAGATGGCAGCTGGTGCAGAGCTTTTACGATTGATTGTCTGACAGGAATCGTCAGATGATCGATTCTTCATGTTGAAGAGCGAAGATGAAGCATGAAGACTGTTCGATACATTAGCAAAAAATTCCCTCCACCATGCTTCTAGTTCTCATTCTGATAGGACCACACCTAGTATTCAGAAGAAGGGTGGTGTCCTCGAGATTGGTCCATCTACTGCATTATAGTGCAAGGTGGATATGATTGCTCAGAAATTGGATCAACTTCTCGCGGGACCATCTACCAGTCAGCAGGTGTGTACTCTCTGTGCTAGTCTGGCACATGTGATCACTGAGTGCCCTTCGGCAGCTCAGTACCCTGAATTTGTGCAAGAACAAGTTCATGCTGCTCAGGGTTACGCCAGGCCCCAGAACAATCCATATTCACCTACATATAATTCGGGTTGGCGTAACCATCCCAATTTTTCATGGAAGAATCCCCAGCTTCCTCCATCCTCTCAGCCGGCTCTGCCGTCAGCATTCACTCAAACATTTCAGAGGCCGAGCTATCCTCAGAATACTTCTTCATTTCCTCCTCCGATCTCACAAGAGTCTGCTTCACAGACATCTTTTAAGGAGAGACTTCTCCAAGCATTTCAAGAGGTGAAAACCTCTAATCAAAATGCTTTCGAGAAGTGTAGCCAGATTTTGAGCTCGCATACGCAGTCCATTGCGAAGTTAGAGTAAAAAATGGGACAGTTAGCAGAGGCTATCAGTCAGAGACCTAAGGGTAATTTGTCGAGTCAGGCAGTCATGAACCCGAAGGACAAGGATCAAATAAATGGAGGCCTGTACAGTACTGAGTCACAGCAACAGGTCAAATATGTTATGGCCCTGAGGAGTTGACGTGAGTATCACGTCGAGGGTAGAGAGAGTAGAGATAGTAGAGAGAGGACCGATGAGCCAGATGCCAGTATTTTATCTTCTGCGGCTCAGTCATCATCCCCCACCCCAATTCATAAGTCGGATAGGAGTGAGCCTTATCACAAAGAGGAGGACCCCCCGATGTATATCCCCAAACCACTTTATCCCAAAGCATTAGAATCTCCCAGATTTAGAGGAAAGCAAGGCACGAAGATCCAGGACATGCTTGAGATATTCAAGCATGTGCAGATCAACCGGCCTTTGCTCGATGCCATTCAGCAGGTGTCAGCGTATGCCAAATTTTTGAAGGAACTGTGTACCCAGAAGAGGAAAGCTAGAGTAAAAGTTCCTACCAAGGTCCATCTGACTGAGCAGGTGAGTTCAGTGATTCAGCATCAGACACCACCAAAGCTCAAGGACCCTGGAGCCCCTATCATTGCATGTACCATAGGAAATATTCAGATAGAATGCGCTTTGCTCGACCTTGGAGCAAAACGTGAACATTCTGCCAGGATATTTCTATGATTCATTTGGGCTAGGAGAAATGAGATAGACTCTGATTACACTGCAGCTGGCATATCGTTCTGTCAAGGTACCGCGAGGTGTCTTGGAAGACGTGCTAGTTAAAGTGGATGATTTCTATTGTCCAGTCGATTTCATCATCCTTGATATGAAAGGAGTGGATAGCCAACACCAGACTCCGATCATTTTGGGCAGACCATTCTTGGCTACTACCAATGCATGTATCAATTATAGAACCGGAGTGATGGATTTGTCATTCGGCAATAGAAAAGTCAAGTTGAACATTTTCAATGCCGCGATGGGTCCAGCGAGAGATATGGAGTGCTTCCAGATCGATATCGCACATGATTTAGTGGAAGAACAGCCAGAATTGTACATGACAGAGAATTCCTTAGATTTGTATCATACAGGAAAGGATAGTTATAGAGTTAGTGTAGATGTGTCTGGAGTGTCGTCAAAATTACCTCCTTGGAGAGCTAGCATTGAACCTCTCCCACCACTTGTGGATACCCCCGCCAAATCTTTGATAGAGTCTCCTCCGAAACTTGAGCTGAAACCCTTACCGGATTCACTCAAGTATGCATATCTCGGAGTGGGTGAGACTCTGCCTGTGATTATCTCGTCACTACTCACTGAGGAGCAGGAGCAGAGATTGCTTGATATTTTACGAGAGCACAAGGCAGCAATTGGCTGAGGAGTGGCTGATTTGAAAGGGATTGATCCTTCATTCTACATGCACAAAATTCATTGTGATGAAGAAGTCAAGCCAGTGCGAGACATGCAGAGAAGACTAAATCCCAATATGAAAGAAGTGGTGAAGAATGAGGTAGTGAAGTGGTTGGATGCCGGGATCATATACCCTATTTCTGATAGCTAGTGGGTCAGTCTGATTCAGGTGGTGCCGAAGAAATCTGGACTCACTGTTATGGAGAATGAGAAGGGGGAAATTAAGAATTCCAATGAAGACCACCACAGGGTGGCGAGTCTGCATTGATTATAGAAAGCTGAATGTGGCTACACGGAAGGATCACTTTCCGTTGCCATTCATTGATCAAATTTTGGAGAGACTCGCAGGACAGAGCTACTACTGTTTCTTAGATGGATATTCAGGGTATAATCAAGTAGCTGTCCATCCTGACGACCAGGAGTAGACTACATTTACCTGCCCTTATGGCACCTTCGCATTTAGACGTAGGCCGTTCGGGCTCTGCAATGCCCCAACAACTTTTCAAAGGTGCATGTTAGCTATCTTCTCTGACATGGTGGATGATGTCATGGGAGTTTTTATGGATGATTTTTTTATTTATGGCTCTTCATTTGAGGATTGCCTCCAGAAACTTACTCGAGTACTGAGTAGGTGTATGGAGACAAACCTGGTTCTGAGTTGGGAAAAGAGCCATTTTATGGTCCAGGAGGGGATTGTGTTGGGACACATTGTGTCCAAGAGAGGGATTGAGGTTGATAGAGCGAAGGTGGAATCCATTTCTCGATTGACTCCACCCACCACTGTGAGGCAGATTAGGTCATTTTTAGAGCATGTCGGATTTTATAGGCGGTTTATCAAGGATTTCAGTAAAATCTCTCGATTGCTTTGTTCATTATTAGAGAAAGATCAGCCCTTTGATTTTAGTGATGATTGCATGAAGGCCTTTGAGATACTCAAAGAGGCCTTCACTACTGCGCCCATTTTGAGACCTTCAGATTGGACGCTTCCGTTCGAGATTATGTGTGATGCTTCTGACTACGCTATGGAGCCATTTTAGGACAAAGGATTGAAAAGAAGCCATATGTGATATACTATGCAAGTAGAACTCTGTCTAATGCTTAGATAAATTATACTATGATAGAGAAAGAGCTACTCACAGTCGTATTCACATTGGATAAATTTAGGTCATATCTTCTCGGTTCGAAGGTGGTTGTCTATTCTGATCATGCTGCATTGAAGTACCTTCTGAGCAAGAAAGACACCAAACCGAGACTCATTCGCTGGGTTCTGTTACTACAGGAGTTTGATCTCGAGATTCGAGATAAGAAGGGAAGCGAGAACATAGTAGCATACCATCTATCTAGACTGATCGTGGAGACCACGTGGGATCAGAGACCGATCAGTGATTCTTTCCCCGATGAGCAGATCATGACAGTCAGAACATCACAGTTACCCTGGTTTGCAGATATTGTGAACTATCTGGTTTCGAGGCAGATCCCTGAGCATTGGAATAAGAATGAGCGAGAGCAATTCTTATCTCAGGTGAGGCACTATTATTGGGATGAACCAGAATTGTTCAAATATTGTGCAGATCAGATCATTAGGAGATGCGTTCCGGAGGAGGAATATCAGTCCATCCTCAGTTTTTGTCATTCTTTAGCCTATGGAGGGCATTTCAGTAGTAGAAAGACAGTTGCAAAGGTTTTGCATGAAAGTGCACTAGGATCGAGGCAACGAGCACTAGAGGGGGGGTGAATAGTGCTTTTAAAAATTTCTGCGGAATATTGAATGATTTTGCAAATCTCAAAGCAAACACACAAAGAACACAAGATTTTATCCTGGTTCGGTCTATCCCGACCTACATCCAGTCCCCAAGCAAAACCCGCTTGAGATTATCCACTATCAACCTTGTTCACTATAAGATCACACAGACCATAACCGGTCCCACTTTCAGTAACAATCCTACTGAAAGCAAACAACTCCTTTACACCAAGGAATCCTTCTTTTTACAAAAAAGAAATAACAATTTACAATACAACCTATGAGCCTTCCTTTTGAATGCAAATGAGATGCAATTGGCTTTTGAGGTTGTTGAAACACTCTACTCATGAATTCACTATCTCTCAAAGTGATTTGAGTGAAAAACTGAAGTGAAAATATCACGTGAGTGAGAAAACAAATACTTGAATGAATAGGAGTGAAAAGCAAGAAGTAATTCAATATAATTCTATTGAATTTGATTATTTCTCAATGTTTTTTAGTGTAAAATGCACTCATATTTATAGTTAAAAGATTCCATACGTTGAGAGTATGAAAGGGTGTCAAAATAGTCCATTTCGAACGATCAAAACGTTTGAAAAATGAAAAGACACGCCTTTTTGAAGTTTCAGGAAAACGGCAGAATTAGTCGACTGAAACATCAGTTAGTCGACTAATAGTTAGTTATTAGTAGACTGACAGTTATCGTCGGTCGACTGATCTGTTAATCGAGCCGTTTGAAAATTTGAACTTTTGAAACTTAGTTGACTTGAGAAAAGTTAGTCGACTGATAATATCATCAGTAGACTGAAAAACCATTTAGTCGACTGCTGCTAAAAACTTCTGAAAAACAAACATTCTGTTCGGTCAACTAATAAAAAGCATTAGTCGACTGCTGCTAAATTTTCAGAAAACAATGTTCTGTTCAGTCGACTGATAAAACCATTAGTCGACTGCTGCTAATTTTCCAGAAAACAGACATTCTGTCCAGTCGACTGATAAAACCTTCGGTCGACTAATTTGACAAGAATGACTTTTTAGAAAATATGGCGCGAAAGGATTAGTCGACTGGTAAGTCTATTGGTCGACTAATAAACATGAAAATTTAAGAAGAGAGTTTTCTAAAAAGATTTTCAAAAGTGTTTCTTTTAAAAAAAGTTTTTCTAAAGACTTTTAAGGTGAAATGCAACCTAAATATGCACTCTAAGTAAGGCTCTTACAAGAATCTAAGACTTTTAATGAATTAAACATTTGCACACTAGTCTTCAAAGATTCTTCATCGAATTCTTCAATTTCTTCATAGCCTTAGCTGAAATGCAGTTGATTCCACTTGCTCATCATCAAAACCTTGTACTTGAAGTATCATGTATGGCTTCATTGTCGTAACATTGCAGTCTGGACTTTTTTGGATGACACTCCACAGAGATGCGCATGAGTTCTGCAAGAAATGTCTTCGTTGTCAGCAGACTGGGAACATGTCCAAGAGGGACATGATGCTCTTGCTCCCGATTTTGATCGTTGAGATTTTTGATGTTTGGGGCATAGATTTTATGGGCCCATTTCCGCCATCATTCAGGAATTTGTACATTTTAGTGGCAGTTGATTATGTGTCCAAATGGGTTGAGACTGTGGCAACCAAGACCAATGATCATAGAGTGGTGCTTAAGTTCATTAAGCACAATATTTTCAGTCGTTTTGGTGCGCCACGTGTGATGATAAGTGATGGTGGCAAGCATTTCAGGAATGTACAGATAGCTTCTCTTTTGAGAAGGTATTCTGTCAATCATAGATTCACCACTCTTTATCATTCGCAGACCAGTGGACAGGTAGAGGTTTCAAATAGGAAAATAAAGAGGATTTTAGAAAAGACAGTTTGTCCGGACCGCAATGATTGGTCCCAATGCTTAGATGATGCACTTTGGGCATATAGGACTGCATTTAAGACTCCCATTGGCATGTCCCTGTATCGCCTTGTTTTCAGAAAAGCTTGTCATCTTCCTATCGAGCTAGAACATAGAGCATATTGGGCTATCAAGAAGCTTAATTTCGACCTCACCCAGGCTGACAAAGAAAGATCATTACAGCTCACCGAGTTAGAAGAACTCATGAATGATGCATATGAGAATGCCAAGTTATATAAAACTTGCACTAAGGCATTTCATGATAAGCACATTGTCAGAAAAGTGTTTGAGCCAGAGCAGAGAGTTTGGTTATTCAATTCTCGTTTGCATTTATTCCTAGGCAAATTAAAGTCAAGATGGGATGGACCTTACATTGTGAAAGAAGTATTTCCATATGGGGCAGTGACATTATTTAACCCACAGACCCAAGGTACATTCAAGGTGAATGGGCAAAGACTGAAGCCCTACATTTCAGATGCCTTACAGGTTGGTGAGGGTGAGGTCTGGGATCTCACGAAGGCATAAGGATTTGAGTAGAGGAGTGTATCATATGTACATAGTAGAGTAGTTTTGTTTTTCAGTTCAGCATTCTCTTTTGTTCAGTATTTTATTTCATATGAACTGACATTTGTTTTAATTCATGTAGGTTTGATCTAACTTTCAATGTGTGAGAATTAGTTACCTGGTGCAGGGCAAAGCTTTCAGAGAAGACCATTGATCAGATGAGCAGAAAACTATGTTGTCATAGAGTGATGCAAAGTCAAGTCAATCAACTTCAGAGGCCCGACACATATCAGGTTGTATCTATCCTTTCTCCCGCATTTATTTTATTGTTCTTTAGTGTGCATTTGCATTGCATGTTACATATTTTGTATGCCACTAGGGACAGTGTCATTCAAGCATGGGGGGGTGGTTTAGATGCACACTATTTTTTTTTATGTATGGTAGCTAAAAACTCACAAAAGTAGGCTTTTGAAAACAAGTTTGTAGCATATATGATTGTTTTTGGCATACTTTGACAATTTAGAAGTTTTTAAGCCCCATGTAAAAAAAAAAATTCTGATCTGATCCAAAAAGAGTAGTTATTTATGAAAAAACTCAAAGAAAAGATAGTATTTGAATGTTAGAAAGTTTTGAATCACTTTAGTATAAGTATGCACAGTATGTTTTGTGGAAGAAATAAGCAATGGAAAGATGTTTTGGAAAATGAGCTTAAAAAGAAATGAGCTACGTTTAGTTGTGGATGTCTTCGCGATTCCTAGTAGTGGAACTCAGATACAAGTTGAAATGTTTGAGTCTCTTGACAAAAAGGATAATGAAGGAGATCATCTTCTTATCTAGTCGATATTTGTGGCCTTTGTGGTTCGAGTAAGTAGAGTCTGAAGGGTGTTTTACACCTGGTGCCCTAAAGCCATCTGGTTTGGGAGCCACTGATTCGAAAGCTTGTTACATGAACTGCATAGAAAGCCTAAGATAGAGACATTGCACATGATGAGAATAAGACTATACGTAACTCATTCAAATAGAAGGTCTAGTGACTCGAGCAATTAAGTCCGAGGCATACTCTGTATCTGGTGCCCTAAGGTTGTCTGGTCTGGGAGTCACTGACTTAAAGCTCGCTACATGGGTCACGAAACTAGATATTTGAAATAGTGCTCTAGAGAGAAGAATGCTCAAGTGAGAGAAATTGAAAAAGGGTGAAAAATTGAAAAATCAAAAGGAAGAAAAAGAATGAGCTTAATGAGAAAAATTCATTGCTTAGAAAGAATTGTGAATTACTATGCAGAAAATATACAAGTGAGGATAAATGAGTAATAACATGATAATACTTGACTTATGAGAAAAATCATAGATAGTTACAGTTTTAGAAAAGTGAAGGACAAATATTTTTACTGTGGTGGCATAAGAATTCTAAATTTGTTTTGAGAGTGTACATTATATGAAATATTTGCTCAAACTGATTTCTTAATTGCCTAATATTTTTGAAAAATCATTCCTGCATGTCATTGATGTTTGTGGGTAGCATCTCTGCAAACCCTCACGAGACCTTACTCGTCCACTGGGGTAACCCAGGGGTTTAAAGGGCTTGTTGCATGAGCTAAATGCAACCGTGATTTTTACGAAAGTGAGTTAGAATTTTCATTGTTTATTGCATATTTATTTGTTTATTTTCCCATTTCATAAGATAGTTATTTGTTTATTAAGGGACTAACAAACATTCAAGCATTGGAGTATTTGATGATGCATGAAATGCACATTATGTTATGAAGATATTCATGCATTTTTAGATGATTTTAGGGTTAGAACCCATGATTGGCTGCATTTTGACATAAAGGGGTCATGGTTCGAATTTCAGAAAAATCAAAGTTAAATTAAGAGAGTTATGACTATTTTAGTGTTCAGGCACAAATTTCGAGGTGGATCGGATCCATATTCGACCCAAATGGACTGTCTTGGGCCTTGGACCAGTACTTAAAACCTCATAATCCATATCCAACGTGACCCAAGATCCATTTAGAAGAGTTTTTCAGAAAACCCCCTCCAAAAGGGGCGCAAAGCAATAAAGTTTTTTTAAACCTTTTTCTGAAAAGTGCCAAAACTATAAAATCAAATTTTCAGCAAACCCTAGACGTTTTGCCTTGGAATTCATGCGCCCTCAGCTGAGTCTTTCTCCAGCCACCTTCTTCCCCACATATTCCACGCCATCTCCATTGAAGCTTGGAGTTTTGCTTGAGATTCAAGCATTTCTTCTTCTTTCTTTCATATCTATTATCCAGTTCTTCTCATCCTTGCTGGTTATTGATCATTTTTGTTGTGTTTTGCAGGTGTAGCAGAGGTTGAAGACACTTTTTCTTGCGTGGAGTGCCATCTGCTCCAACAAGAACGCTCGGCCCTACCTCCATCCGATATTCTACGCCACCTGATCGAGAATCGGTTCCTTCTCCATCCTCGGTGGACTTCAAACATGGTGCAGCTGCAAAGGGGAGCTTCATTGTGATATTCCAGCATCAACGAAGATGATTAGGCGTGTTTCTAATGGTTGAATCCGCTCTTTCCACCCCCACAATCGTCAGATTGCCCTTGAGGTTGGTCTTCCCATTCTCGTTCTTTTAGATAACTCGTGTCCACCTATAGTCGATCCTCTATCTCAGCCCATATTCTGCATTTTCTCATTATTTGACAGCAAACCACTGTCGTGTTTCAAGTATTTTTTGTGTGTGAAGGTTGAATCGATTCATAGGAGTCGTTAGGTCTTATTTTGAAACTTGTTTTAGTGAAAACGATCAAATCGGCTAGACCTCTTCTAGCCGATCTTATCATTTTATAAAATTATGTTTTCTGTAATTTCTTAGCAGTAAACAGTGTTAAAAATGGGTTTGTTTCCATTTAGTTGATGTTTAAATTAGGTTGTCGTGTTGAAAGAGTTGTCGAGTTACATAAGGGTCAAGGTACATCAATCGATTGGTGTGCTTCTAGTGCTTTATTTTAGTTTTTATTTTAGTCTGATTTTTGTTCTAATTGCAGTCAGTCGTGTCTTCGTTAATTGGTTTAGTTAATACATTAGTTGAAGTTTTGGTTGTGTATTGTGTTAAGGTTTATTCAAAAAGAAAAAGAAAGAAAAATTTCTATTGTTTCATAGTATAGGTAAAACTCGGTTTTGACATTTTAGTAGCTTTTGTTTTCTAAAAATTTTCTGGTAGCATAGTGTGGCAATTAGGTTCGTTTCCAGTAATCTAAGGTCTAGTTTATCTTGATTTTATGTTGGTTTATTGTTTGTGTTTTATGTTTGTCTAAAAAGGAAAAGAGAAAAAAAATATATTATCGTTTTTCCTAGTTTAGATAAAAGTTTTTTTTTAGTGTGTTAGATAGGTCTTCTTCCCCAAGCTGGACGTCTTCCATTGGAAATCCAGCTGAAGGTTGGGTTGTTTGGGTAAGTTTAATGTGAATTAGGTAAGTTAGTTTAGCATGTCTAGATTCATTGCATTGAGTGTTAATAAAAAAAAACATTTTTAGTGTCTTTGTTTAGATAGTTTTAATTGTGGTTTATTGACTAATTTAGTCCTTTTCAAAATTCGTGGTTTTATGCCATTCATAACCTTGGAATTAGTTGTGTAAGTTAGTTTAATTAGAGTAGTGATTGTTTAGTTTAATTAGGTCGAATTTTGAGAAGGAGGGTAAGTAGGTAATTGTGGTGTAAAACGATTTTTGGTAAGATTGAAGGCATCCAAATTCGTGGAAAGCATTTAAGGCAAGCATTGACTTTTATTATTCGGAGCAAGGATTGAGCTTTTAAATTTTGGGAAACAAAAATTGAAGTTTCAAATTTCTTTCTAAAAGGAATGACCACGATTTTGAGAAAGGGTTTAATTGCTATTTAAATTTTTTAAGAAAGTCAAAAACGTGTGGGGCCCTTTTGTGCTGGACTGTTTCACTTCCTAAAAAGCTTCCTAAGTTGATTTTTAGTGCAATTAAAGAGGATTGTAATCTTACCAAATTCGTTTCCTCTCAATTAGTAACCCCCTCCTTCTAACTTTCTATATTAACCGAGATTAGCTTTAGTCTTATCCTTTTTTAGTAAATATTGAATTAACTTTAGATTAGGCAGTGAGTCAGCATTTAGGTATGTTATTAGTGTTAATTAACTCCCATTTAGGCGTGTAATTTAATTAGATTCATTTAACTAATCTTGTATTTTCTCAATTTTCGGTTTGAATAGGTAGTTGTTAGTCATTAGTTGTCCATCTTAGATAAGTTGCAATTAGAGTCAACATAGTGAGTCAATAGAGAATGTGCACCAAGTCCAACTCAAACCCTAAACCGCACCCTCCATTAATCCTAGTTCCATCCTAACTCTCTATTCCATAACCCTAGTTAAGTTATAAAGTTATTTTCTTTTAGTTGTTATTGTGTTCTCTCTAACGATTTCATTTAATTTTTTTTGGATTGATCTTTGTGTGCTTAGTTAGTTGCTAGTTTATATTTAGAATACTATTAGAAGTAATCCATTAACATAGGTCGTTTCATTAATGCATGCAACTTAATTTACAATAGTCTAGGTGTATTATCGATTAGTTTAATTTACAAATTAGTTGTGTCGTTCATGCATAAGTAGGGTGGCTATTTTGATTGTTTTAATTCTGTATTTTTGTTAGTTTAACAGTTTTCTAGCAGTGTTAGTACTGTTTTTGCATTTAAATTACATTACTAGTGTCAAAAGTGAATTGCCCAAGTGAATAGTGCACTGATTCAAGAAACTGGTTTTTAGACTGTCTTGCACTCGTCATTTTATGTGCAAATTTTTGGGGTTTTCTGAAAATTTTTTGCTCTATTCTTTTCATCAAGGTGTTTACTGTCTGCAGTCCAAAATTCAGCTCATTTCGAGTTGATTTGGTCTGATTTTTAAGCGTTTTCCAAAAAGAGCTTTTTCAGGTTTTTCAGTTTCGGGTCCTGTGATTTTCAGAAATTTCTCGAATTTGAAACGCTTATATCTGAAGTTCCAGAAAGAATTTTTCAAATCTGTAAAAAATGTCAGATTCTTGAATCTGTCAGAAAGAAAACAGAAGAAATTTTGGGAAATTTGGACTTCATTTTCCTCTTCAAACATTCTGTTTTTGAAAAGCTCTCAGAATTCACTTTTGCATTAGTTAGGGGTAAAATAGTCATTTCATTGTTTTTATTAATTTTCGGTTAATTTTCAGTGTTTTCTACATTTTAGTTAGTGCATTTGCATTCATTAACATAGTTAGGCCTAGATTAATTAGTTATTAGAATTATTTTGGTATTTTATTTGATTTTTAGTGTTAATTAGAATTTAAGTTGGTTAATTTCTGTAGACTTAGGTTTATTTTAATTTTTAGATTTATTTGCTATAATTGTGTACTGACTTCTTATTTTCTTTGTTTTAGGTTAAAAAGCTACTAAAGATTACAAGGTTAATCTTGTCCAGAGTGTAAAAAGTGATAGTCGGTGAAAGGACATAATTGCCCTTGGTGAGCAGAAGAAGAATTTAAATTGGCTTTTCTAGTTAATTGTAATTGTTATTCTGTTATTTCATTAGAATTGTATTTATTGACTTAGATTTAGAAGTGTAAATTAATAAATTGAAATTTTTAGAATTAACTTGAATATTTCTCGTTCCCTGTGGATTCGACCCGTACTTGCCACTTCTGTGGAAAGTTGGTTTATTACTTTTGGTTGACGATTTTCCAATTGTTTTTATTGAAATTATCTTTTAAAAATATCATTTACAAAAACCCAACCACCAGTCCTTACCACCATTCTCTCTCTATTCCCTAAGACACCATTGTTGACGTGGGGGAGCTCTCCTCCTCGCCTTACATGGAGCTCCAACCGAGAAGAGGTGATGCCATCTCCACCGGCTCGAACCTCCAAACCAGGTAGGAGCATATTCTCTTTATGTATTTGCACGGCACCAAGGGGTACCTATATCGGATTGAATATTAGAATACCTATCAATATTATATTACAAAAACATTTTCCTTTCTTGTTACTGTTTCCATGAGTGTACCAGTGATTTCAATCTATGCAACATGCATATCCCTGTTGCGTCGTCATTATTTTCATTGATGCATACCCGTAAGAACCAGGGTATTTACGTGCAAGCGGGTTGCTCGCTATCCTCAGAAGGCTTAGGTTAGACCAATCGACCTATACCCTGCACTAATCAATCTGCCACCCACCGTAGTTCCTGTTTCCTGTGCATATACACTCAACCGTAGGTATTAGTCCTGGTGGGTTTTTAAAATAAAAGAAAAAAAAAATCTGGATGCATAGGCCATATAAATGTTGAATGTTTGGTCAAATTTTTGTGGCATTTAACACCCAAAATGAGTGATATGAGAAAAGAATGATTACACACAATTTTTAAATAGAATATATATATATATATATATATATATATATATATATATATATATATATATATATATATATATATATATATATATATATAGCTGGATAGTTTATAATCTGAGTTTCAGTGCACTCAGACTTCATATTAACGATAAGTTTCAATACAAATGGGATGCAAACCTTCACTAACAGTTGAAGCTTGAGTTCTATTGAACTCAGACTTAGCGCTAATGTTATTTATCATTCTAAATGAGATGCACCCTTGACTGACAGTTTGCAATCTAAATTTCAGCAACTCAGACTTAGTGTTAAGGTGCATTATTATGCAAATGACCGCAAGTTGAAAATCTGCTAATCTACCATTATGTTTTGCTATCGGATATGAACACATTTATGTGAAATCGTGATACTCAGACTCTATCATGAACCGATTAGTTTCCCTGTTGGAGTAGCATATATCTTTGTTAATGTCATTTTTAGATGATTACATGATCAAGAGTTTGTCTTAGCATCGCTATTGCGATAAGTGAGAAACATGTAAGCATATCCCATGAGGCACATGGGTAAACCATAATGCTCACCAACGAAAGTAAACCATGTGTGTTGTGATTTCTTTTACTGGACATAAATGACTTTTTGCCAACTTTACATAGATCATAGGGGTGCTTAAAGAAATTATCAGTTTGTTATTTTATATTTTTGCTCTGGATAGAAATATCCTTGTTCGTAATGGTTTGTTTTTGATAAGTTCATTAGATCTAGTAATTTTGTTTTAAGTTTCAAGGATCACCTTTTTCTGTGTTCAATAGTAGAGGATTTTCAACTCTTTTGCTGTTGCTGACCACTATTCAATGATTTTCTATTTCGGTTACTACGATGAAGATGAAGTAAAATTATTCCGTTACATTCACAATGGTTATACATGTTACTGTTTAAGAAGTTCTTGGAATGCTCATAGTTGCGACATTAGTAAGACGGTGAGAAATCATGAATGGTTTGTTTTCTTTTTGGCCAATGAATCAGTGATATGTTTTTCAAGTATCCTATAAATTAATTGGTCTGAGGTTTTGTTGAAGTAGTGCAACCAGTCTATCAACAAGTCAATACAAGAAAATAAGTTATTATAATATTAAGTAAAGTTGATGAATAGAACGTTCTAACCTATTATTCGTATGGGAGATGGTTTTTAAAATGTACAGTTGGCCGAACATTTTAATGCCTAACAGACATTGTGTACAACAAAAACTTTTGCACCCTCTTGCACACTGTCAGATGAGTCACTTTGACTTCAACCACAGATGGTGGTAGACTGCACAGAGGCAGTGGCAAGGCTTTTTAAGACCTTCTTAGGCCTAGTCTTAGCTATCGTAAGACTGCTACATGTTGATGAATCATGGCAACCCGACTACGGTCTTAAGAGTATAACTATACATAAATTTAATCTTTTTGAGCAACAAAGATTGTGTGCGATCTTTAAACAATAACTGCTTAAATAATATGGGAATTCAGAAGGGTTTTTACTATCATAGGCATTGTTGGTGTCTGGAATGAATGTTATCTCATTCTTGAGTCATGCAATTCTAAGTGTACTTGGTATTTTCCCTACAATAAAATGTAGGGTACATTGAAAATTCACTATTATGCCCTTATTCAGCATAGGTCAGAAATGCATTGGTGCGCACATACATTGGTTAGGGCATAGGCTCACTATAATGCACATGTCTAAATAGCATGATGAATTTATTGTATGCTTATGAAAAGAGAATTATGCGTCAACGAATATAGCACAGGAATGAGTTATCCATGACATATTCATGTTAAACATGGTTTACATATGTAATTGCCATATTAAGGTTTTGGTGCATGAATTGCACGTGGTTAAATACACATTCTTATTATAATGGCACTAATAGAAAAAAAAACTACAATGACACGATGGTGCAAATTGAAATCGAGCATTTCAAATCCTTGTGATGCCTTATGGGCACTTACAATGCTATGTGAATTACATATACTTGAATTGTGATTTTATGTTATGACATGTTTACGTGCCAGTTGATCTAGGTTTGCATAATAAAGGACATTTTCATGTCATGCTCATGTAAAAGCTTAAAAATCGAGCTTACAGCTTTGCAGAAAATCGATAGTGCCATACGAGCACTTATGAATTGTTAAAATTGGGTTATGCCATGTTGAGGCACAACCAGTGAGGTACAATATGTATACCGTAGCATAAAAAACACAACTAAATTAATACACGGTGACATAAATGAAAACTCCAGACTCTGAGTATACCTGAAAGATGATATATGTTACTAGTTTTTATTTGGGATTCTGGGTATACCTGAAAGATGGTATATGTTACTAGTTTCCCAGAGTTCTGGGTACATCTGAAAGATGATGTATGTGACTGGATCCAAACAAAACAAGAATGAAAATCATGCACATATAAAATAATTATGGGATTCTAGGTATACCTGAAAGATGGTATATGTTACTAGTTTCTCGAGATACTGGGTATACTTGAAAACAGTATATGTTACTGTTTTCCTAGGGCTCTAGGTACACCTGAAAGACAGTGTATGTTACCGGACCCATGGTCTACCTTGGAGAGGGTAGATGGTACTGGGTACACCTGAAAGACAATGTATGTTACCGGACCAATGGTCTACCTTGGAAAGGGTAGATGGTACAAGCTCCGGGAACAATTTTTGTTTTGGTGAGAGCGAGGCGTCTCACCCGGTCCCCAGTCCTTGGAGTTAGGAGGCCAGGACTACCAATGCATCCTAGGTGGTAGATCCAAGTCTTCTGCAGAAGTATAGGGTGCATCTTAATTCTAGTTCTAGCCATTGGGGAATACTCTCTCTGTCGTGAACCGTCCCCTTTGGATATTTGTACAGCTAGTCTCACGAGTTATAAAATAATAGACCCCCATGTGGTCTTGGTCCGCTACGATGTCGAATGCTTGTGCGTACCCACAGGGTAATTAACAAGATGAAACATAAAGTTAGTGCATTAAGAAAGATCTTTAAGTAGATGCATATTGCTCGATGTTGAAATTGTTGGAGTAAGCCGTGACTCTTGTAGAGCATGATTTAAATCGGTTTTCCTTTACATGAAAATTGTGATAACTTATGAATGATGTGTTTGGTGTTTATGCTTTATGCACACCTTATATGAAATGCTTTAGTTAAGTCAGGTGTACATGCACATTAGTTCTAAAGTTGTTAGTACTTATATGAATATGGTTTATGCATATGATAGATCGTGCTTTGAGGTTAATGGAATATATCATGAAATGCTTGACTTTAGTGACTTGCACATTTATCAATTGCTAAATGGTTATTAGTTCTATCTAAACATGTTGCACATATACTTGTACACATGACATTGTGTACATTCATATGGATATTATGCTTCTTACTGAGACGTGGTAGTCTGACTCCTTCTGGATTAATATTTTTTTCAGGAAACAGAATGGCGAGCAATTGCGGTCGTCGCTGCGGACAGTGCCATGTGACCATATCTTCTTCGGATGTCCTGAGGAATTCTGACTTGTAATAAATCTTCAAGTTGTAAATGATAACTTGTAGTATTTCAATGCAAGAATTTATTTTACTTAAATGCCTTGAGTCTGTGCTATTACTTGTAACCCGCCCAAATAATTTGACTAAGGATTTAATAAAGTTTTTCCGATGTTGTTTAGAAAAAAAAAATTATTCCAAAATTTTAAAGCTAAAAATTTGGGGCGTTACAAAAAAAGAACAGGGAGAGGGCTCGGCTCCTCTCTGGCGAAAAAAGAATAGGGAGGGGGCCAAGCCCCTCCCTCGCATCCCGTAAGACAAGGAGACAGGGAGGGGGCTCAAACCCTCCCTGGAGAAACAAGAACAGGGAGGGGTCTGAGCCCCTCCCACGCATCCCATAAGACAGGGAGATAGGGAGGGGGCTCGACCCTTCCCTGGTGAAAAAAGTACAGGGAGGGGGCTCGACCCCTCCCTGACGAAAAAATAACAGGGAGGGGGCCAAGCCCCTCCCTCGCATCCCGTAAGACAAAGAGACATGGAAGGGACTCGGCCCCTCCTTGGAGAAAAAAAAAAACAGGGAGTGAGCCGAGCCGCTCCCTCGCATCCCGTACGACCGAGAGACAAGGGGGGGCTCAGCCCATCCTTGGTGAAAAAGGAAACAGAAGGAAAGAGGCTAGCCGACTGGCGAAAAAGGAAAGAGAGAGGGGAGTTGGAGGTTACCTAAAATCTCTCGGTGTTGGTGTCAACAGACGAGAGAGACTGAAGTCGAGAGAGGGAGACGGGGTGAGGTCGGAAGGGCGTTGCCATATGGGGCTCACTAGCAGAAGGGACGACGAGCAACAGGGTGAGGTCGGAAGGGACGATGGGAGGTGGGGCTCGATGGCGGAAGGGATGATGGGTGGTGGGGTGAGGTCAGAAGGGATGAAGGGCGGCAAGGCTCGCTGGCGGAAGGGACAACGGGCGACGGGGTGAGGTCGAAAATGACGACGAGCGGTAGGGTTCACTGGCGGAAGGGATGGCGGGCGACAGGGTGAGGTCGGAAGGGACGACGGGCGACAGGGTGAGGTCAGAATTGATGACAAGCGGCAGGGCTCGCTAGCGGAAGGGACGATGAGAGGCAAGATTAGGTCAAAACGGACGACGGGTGGCGGGGCTCGCTGGCGGAAGGGACGACGGGCGACCGGCGACGGACGACGGGCAAAGGCCAGTGGGCGATGGGCGGGGGATGAAACAAAAAGAAAGAGAAAGAAAGAGGCTTACATTAGGGATTTACGGGGAAACTTAGCGATGGAGTAGCGACAAAAAAATTCTATCGCGAATCTGTCGCCAAGTAGCGACAGAAAATTTCTGCCGCTGATCCGTCGCTAAGTTGCGACGGATTAGCGATGACATGTTTTCCGTCGCTACTTCTGCAAAAAAATCAAATGTTAGCGACATATAGTTTTCTCTCGCTAATACGTCGTAAATTTATGATGGAAAAAATCTGTCACAAATTTTTGCCGCCAATTATAGATTTTCTTGTAGTGACTGGTCAAGAATATTTTGGTCAGATCTTGACAATGAGACCTGATCAACCCATTTTTAAGTGGATTGAACCTATGAAAAGAACAAGTCTGACTTCTTTATAACCTGCTCTGACCAGAAAGACTCGATTCAGTTTTTGGACCCGAACTTGACCCTAGGTACAAAGTTCATGCTAATCATGTCAGATGGAGTTCTTTTAACAAGATGACCATGTCATGCCTTAGTTCAAATCTGAACATTATGCAATAGATCTGAGTCTGAACCCGAATATGAACTAGATCTGTGGAATCTGGATATGGATTAAAAATGGTTATTTTGACATGGAAAACTCTCTCACTCATTATTCTGGCACAAAAAAGAAGTCAGTTTGGGTGGTTCCTACCCTAACCGGATCTCTCATTGGGTTAGCAGTCAGGTTAGGGTAGGCACTGCAGGACTTGACTTTCGTGGAGTTAGGGTGAGCACTGCCCACCCTGACCTTAACCCCCTATTGGGGGAATTTTCTGGTCAGGGTGGTCCGTGGCCGTGATTCACTCGAGTATCCGTATCGGCCGATACAGCTGAATCGGTGGCCCAACAATTCAGGGCCGAGACCGATACTGACAACATTGTTGTAGACCATCTAGGTATATAAACAAAAATAATTTGACTTACAGGTGCCCAAGTTCCAACCAGGATCTCAGCCCCACCAGCAGCAGCAAGTGCTTTGGCTATTGCCCAACCATAACCATTGTTGTCAGCAACTCTAGCAATCAATTAACTTCCTTTTAACTGGCATTTACAAAACACTGGGAGTCAAAAAAGACAAAAAATCTAGGGACTCTCCCCTGAACTCTTGAAGGTAACAAATAGGATAAGATTTAGCCATCTTTATAGAATGAAAGTATAGAAGGTACAAAGAAAAGGTTGCAAGCAGTCTCCTAAGAAGCAGAAGAAACATATTGCGTAATATACTACCTCAATTACAAGAAAATCATCCCCAGCAAAGCTAATCCTCATTTACCTAAGTTGTCCCAACATAAAAAAAGTAGTACATGTTGAAACCTCGCATGGAATGAAGAAACTAAGGGGCCTTGTTATCGAGATAGTGTTGATTATGGTCAAGCCACAAATACCATGATGAGGACCTCCAATGGTTGACCCAGTTCTTTACTTCGCCCTTCCCCAAGAACCTAAGTAGGAATTAAGCTACCGGTGCTCCAATTGTCTGACAATCAATTACAGACTCAGACCAAGGATAGTAAAGAGCACCCTCAAGCCTTGACATCTGGTGAACAAAAATACACCAAGATGCAAGCAAGCAGTCTCTGTCAAAGGTCATGTTCAGAATCAAAGTGCTTCCCATGCAAGACTAGTTAAGATAAGCTTGCTAGCAACTTCTCCAGTTTTTTCTTTAAATGTTCACAACTGGGTTCAACTCAAAATATTAAAAAAAAACAAAACAGTTATCTGCATATAAAAATCACATAGGAGTAATTGAATCGGTTAAACACAAATTGACACAATAGAGAGTCCAGCTGAAGTTGCTTGAAACGCAACGGTTTGGCCATTGGGAGAAAATGTCAAATGAAACAATAGCTGACAGTTTACATTTATAAGATAATGATCAGAACATGAAAACTTCAAAAAGATCCTTATAGCAATGCCCCACCAACATAAGTCGAAGCAAACAGAATTCTATAGTAGCAGTACACCTTACTAGCACATCTCCCAACATGCAGACCTATCTGCACCCCAGGCTGAATGTATGCAAGGCCAAACATTTTCTATACCAGGCATGCATCCATGTTCACTGGCAGCAGCTTACCTCATGCATTTTCTCTCTCTTCCAACAAGGAAGGTTCAGACGGGCAAATACCCAAACAGGTCTACCTGGCCTGATGTCCATCCCTCTTCTCAGTAAGGTGTATGCATGTAAACTTCAAAGCATTTATCCATTTACTTTTCGTTATGACATTACTTCTAACCAAGCAAAAGCTTTCAAAGTCTACAATTTGGACTTGTCAATTCTTCATTATTGTTACTTGATTACATCAAATCATAATCACTATCCCAAGATCATCTCATCATAAACTGAGCCCAAAAACAAGAGAAAAGTGAAAGAAGAACAGTTTATATGTGCTTCCGTCTAGCTTTACCTTCTTTCACTTTTTATTTTTGAAAAGTTATACATGTCAATGGCATCAGGGATTATTAGTCTACGGAGTTTTACGCTGCCAAGATAGTGATCGTAAGTACATCAGACAGAGCCAGCGTGGCTAGGTCTTTGATCCTGGGGATGGTTTCTCTGTGTAAATATAAAAAAAGGTCTGCCTTATCAAAATTTGGGTGTTCCTCTCGATCCGCCTGTTCAAGCCATTGCTAAAATTTAGAAACAAGGTTACAAAAAGATCTTCCATATGCAAACTATCAAAAGCTAATTTCTCTTTAGATCAACCATGAGATTCCCTGTCTATTTGATTAAAGGGTCACCTTGATGCTAACGAACCGCTTGTTGAGCAGCTCCGCTACATCTTCATTTTCAAATGACTCCACTTCCATCACTTGGGATACCTATAGAGCAACATCCAAATGATGCTTCACAAGGCAGCATAACACGCCTTCATTGGGTCCTGATTACATAACTATGAAATAGACAGCAAAATAAGATATCATCACGAACTACACAAAAGGAAATAGTTGAAAATAGAGGGAGAAAAGGCCTTCGTACATACGGAACCTTTTCTACAGCCATTCTCATCCATGTATTTGTTAGGTCACAGAGATGTTGTTTTCCACCCAAAATCAAAATAGTCCTTCCTCTGAATATCACAAAGCCAAATAACCACGTCACTAAACCTAAAACATGAACAGAAGAACCAAGAAAAAGATTATATATATATATATATATATAACAAATCCTCAAAGATGTATCTTGTAACATGATAGAAAACAATAGAACACTACAAGAATAGGTAGAAATAGTAAACACATTTTAGCAACCACTCAAACAAGTGGTTGTTGTTGGGTGGGCAATAGCGACGACATTAAACGTGGATGCTGATACACAAGTATTAGCAGCCACTTGCTCAAGTGACTTTTGATAATCTACTGCAGCCATATTAGTGGCTGCTATTGGATAAGCCACTTTCTCAAGTGACCTTCGATAATCTAATGCAATATAACGGCCACACTTTTAGCTATCACTTTCTCAAGTAGCCTTTGATACTCTACTAAAGCCACATTAGTGGCTGCTATTGGATATGCAATAAAGATGTTTTAAAATGATCTACTGCAGCGACAAAAGTGGTTGCTATTGAAAAGAAAATAGAAGTGACTTTTAAGTAGTTGATATTAACATTTTTTAGCAGCCACAATGCAATGTCACTACTATTTACCTTTCCAATAGCAGCTATAATGTAATGTCGCTACTATTAACATTATCAAGAAATGTGATTTTTTATGCTTGCATATTTATGAAAATTCTGAGCTGTTGATTTTGAAGCCTAAAAAGATCCTTCTTATACATTATAATCAGATGATCTAAGAGTCTATTTCTATAAACCATGCATTTAGATCGCATCCATTTGGTAAATTTTAGATAAAAATAAAAAAACCTATGAAAATCTAGATTCATACCAGTTTACATATTTGTTAGTTTATATATTCCAATTTTCCTTGATCCAGGGTAACTAAAATATGTAAACTGGTATGCACTTGCAAATCTAACCCTACAGAAGTATTCAGTGCGGTCCATTTGCTTGGAAATGACTATTGGCTCATCGTAATCAGATCAAGAAATGTGATTTTTTATGCTTGCATATTTACAAAATTTTCCAGACGTTAACTTATAAGCCTTAAATGATCCTTATTATGCATCTTAATCGGATGATCTTAAAGTTTGTTTCCATAAAACCATGCACCTAGATCACATTTGTATGGTGAAATTTTTGAAAAAATAAAAAACCTATTAAAATCTTGATAACAGTCACCGAATTGCTGCCTGAGAGTTGAGTGTAATAGAGAGAAGCTTAGGCATCGAGAGAAGAGGGGTGAGAGAGAGAGTTTGGGTGTTGAGAAAAAGGGGTGAGACAGAGAGTTTGGGTGTTGAGAAAAGAGGGGTGAGAATAGGGTTAGGGCATTCATATAAGTGAGGGTAAGATCATCATTTGATACGAATTTAACTATGGTTATAATCTAATTGTGGTTAGGTTGATAGCATGCCAACGGAAGGACTGTTCTGCGCTAATGACAAAAAAAGTGCAAACCATTTTGCAAATCCATATAAGGGAGGGACTAATTTGCAAATCACTGAAAAGGTTAAGGACTAATTTGCAAAATACCTTAATAAAAATACAAAAATATTAAAAAATATAAATGATGTCAAACACATGCCATCACGTTCTCTAGACAAAAGGTCATTAATGTGGACTTTTGGGGGTGCTTAATGGTGCATCCAATATTGGACGAAATAGTAGAACATAACAGATGCTTTGTCTGTTCTATAATAATTGTACTATATTCAACGTTCATTTTGTATAGACAAGTTGTGTTCTTTGTGTTCATCATTTGATTTTTAGTTGTGCGGACAACTTGAACACATATAGATAATAGGTCTGATAACTTTGTTTTGGATCATACAACTCGATTTGCAGAACCATGAGTGTTTTAACATGTTTATTATGGATTTTAGCTTCAAAATAGATCTCAGATTGGACCTAAAAAATTAAAAAATATTTAAAATTTAAGTAATTTGAGAAAAAATAAGAATGGATAATTTTTTAATATATAAATGATTTTATCAGTGTCATATTGAATCTAATTATGAAAGTTTATCAAAAAATTATGAATGTTAGCCCCAAATATGGATCTCAAATTGAATCCAAGTATGAAAAATGGTTTAAATTTTTGGTAATTTAAAAAAAATAAAAATTCGAATTTTTTGTATACAAATACAAAAAGAAAAATAAAGCATAAAAGCATAAAATGCAAGAAAATAAATCACAAATAAATCATAAGTAAACAAAAAACCCTAAACTACAAGAAAAATAAACCAAAAAATCAGAAAAACTATAAACACTACAAGAAAATCGTTAATTAGTGACGGACGTTTGTGACGAAAATAATCTCTCACCAATTTAAGATGGATTAGCTTGAGAAAACTATTTGTCGCTAACATTTGCGTAATTAGCAACAAAAAACTTCCATCGCTATTTTACGACGGATTAGCAACGAAAAAATTCTGTCTCAAGTTCCCTAACACTTTGGCGATGGATCATCGACAAAAATTTTCCGTCGCTACTCTGTCGCCAAGTAGCGACGGAGTAGCGACAAAATTGTTTTGTCGCTAATTTCTTCCGTAAATCCCTAATGTGAGCCCCTTTCTTTCCCTTTCTGTTTCATTCATCACCTGCCCGCCGCCCATCGACCTCCCATCGCCCGCCTGCCCGCCCGCCGCCCGTTGACCTCCTGTCGCCCACCCGCCCGCCGCTCGACGACCTCCCGCAGGTAACTTTCCCCCTTGCTTTTCCTCCTCCCCCCTATGGTTGTCGGAGGGCCAGTAGAGGTCTGGCAGCCTTTACCGGGCCCTCCCTACCCCTCTGTATTCGGTGGGGGCTGGCAGAGGCCCCAATCGCCTCTACCAGACCCTCCCTTTGCCTCGATCTTCTGCAGGACAAGGGGGCTTCACCCCTGTCCTTTTGAATGCCGACAGAGGGCTTCGCTCCATGTCCTCTTGACTTCTCCAACAGAGGGAGAAGCCCCATGCCCTTTTGTTTTCCCTGGCAGGGGGTGGCTTCGCCCCCTATCCTCGATAATTTTGACAGGGGGAGAATCCCCCTGCCCCTTGTCTGTTTTCCCGGTAGGTCGCAAAACCCCCTGACGGGAAGTTTTGTCTCGGCAGGGGGCGATACCTCTGCCTCATGATTGATTCCTCAGAGGGGGCTCAACCCCTACCTCCCAATGCTTCCCTTTGGGGGGTCCCACCCCCTACATTTTGTGAATGTTCCGACAGGGGGTTTCGCTCCCCCTACCTTGACCTTACTGCCGGTAGAGGCAGTGCTCCTGCCTGTCTCGCTTTCTCCCTGTCCAGGCTCATTTCCTACAGGGGGTGTCACCCCCCCTTATCATCGGGTAATAAACTTTATTTTAACACAGTGTCTCCTGCAGATTCTTCAACGGATCCTGCTTGTGCCCCACAACCCATCGTGAATAAGTGATAAAAACAATGCAAATCGGGTAAATACCTGTGGTGAGTAAGTGATGCATGCACATCACAGGTCATTTAATTTCTTGGATGCAATATTTTTCTGTTCATACACTCACTTAGTTGTGGATATCTAAGACTGCTTTGATGGAGTTCGGAGATCATGCTGAGCATGATTTTAATGTATAAAAATAGAAATGTTCTTATTTTTGGAGTTCAGATTCCATACTAGTCATGATAGTAGTTAGCATGATATTGAAGTATGTTTGTTGTAGGTACATGTTTGACATTGTTTTGATATGAATGATTTAAATGTATTGCAATGTTTGATGTGATTGTATTCATGCTTGTATGAAGTTATTTTCAATTTGATTATGCCTTCCATGTGAAATTGTATCATGAAAACATGCTTCAAATGAATGTATTGTATTATGAATGAGTTTGCACAAGAAAATATTAAGTTATCAATGCATGCATTATAGTTCTTTTGATTGAATGACATCATGTATATATATATATATGTGTGTGTGTGTGTGTGTGTGATATATATATCAAATCATTACATCTACCATGAATGTATGATAAATTTGATATGTTCTTCATCATAGCATTCTTATGATTCTCTTTTAACTAGTTAGGATAATATCATAAACTTTATAGGATAAAATGACTGCAAACCGTGAATGGATGTAACGTAGGATAATTGACAATGAGGTATCACTTGAATATATATATGGTGTCGACAGTTTTATTGAATTTGCAATGACAAGTGTCAGTATGGTGGATCCCACATGTCGAATTAGGTGCCTCTACACAATGTGTAAGAACAATCAATTTGTAGAACCTCATGATGTTAAACATCACCTATACAGGAAGGGTTTTGTGAGTGATTATCAAAATTAGATGCTTCATGGTGAAGAATTTAGGAACAATTATGACGCACGGGTGGTTGTGATGTACGATAATCCATATGTGGATTTGATATTTGATGCTGTAAGACCAGAATTGGGTTCTGCTATGGATTCTATTGTTGTACCAACTAGGGTAGAGGAAGAATCAGCAAATGATGCAACTAGTAGATTTTATGATTTACTTAGAGATGCTGATGAACCACTTTGGAATGGTTGCGAGAGTCACACTATCTTGTCTGCAGTTCTTCAACTACTGAATCTGAAGTTTGAGTTTAATTTAAGTCAATCATGTTTTGACTGTATGTGCTCTATTGTGAAGAGTATGCTGCCTAAAGATGAGAAATTGCCATAATTTTTTTATCGTGCGAAGGTTATGGTCAACGCTTTAGGTATGGGGTATCAAAAGATAGATGCTTGTCCAAATCAAGGAATATGTAATTTACAAAATGGTCCGACCAAAGTTATGCAATGTTACAATGGGTACATCGTAAATAGTTATCGATTCCATACAAAAGACTATACTGTAAACAAGTCAACGATGAATAGTGACGTATGTATCAAGCGTAGCAGCTACGATGAAAATGAACTTGACTACTACGGTGTTATTGAAGAAATAATGGAGTTGACTTACTTAGGCATAAATAATAGGGTAACTTTATTCAAGTGTTAATGGTTTGATCCTACAACAACAAGAGTTGACAAAGCCTCAGGCATTGTGGAGGTAAATCATAAATCAAGGTTTGGAACATATGAACCATTGATATTAGCCTCGTAAGCTCAACAAGTTTACTATACTTCATATCCGAGTACAAGGAAGTAAGATAGAAATGAATGGTGAACAGTTTGCAAGGTGAAGTCTAAACTATATCTTGAGTATGCTTAGTTACAGGAAGACAAGTTAACTGAAGAAAGTGATTACTATCAATCATATGATATGTATGACTTCTCTTATGGTCACGATGTCACACATAGTGGTATGCATGTTATATCTCTATTGTCCGATGACACTTGTATGAAAGAATGTGATACAAATGATATACCAAGGGAATAGGCGCCAAATGAACAAGAAGATGACAAAGAGGAGGAGGAAGAAGAAGAAGAATATAAAAGTCAAACAAGTGATAAGGAAGCACTTTTGAGCTAGTGTATTGTAATGATTTGAAGGTATTACAATGTTTGAATGTATTGCATGAAGTTATTTTTTATTTGATTATGTATCTTCGATTGGTATAGAGTTATGATTTAAATTATTTAAATGTATTACAATATTTAAATGTCTTGCATGAAGTTATTTTCATGATTAGCAAGTGATGTCATATCATATGTTTTAATGTATTTCAATATTTGAAGTGAATGATTTGAATAATTTGAATGTATTGCAATGATTTGAATGATTTGAAGGTATTGCAATGTTTGAATGTATTGCATGAAGTTATTTTTTATTTGATTATGTATCTTTGATAAGTACAAAGTTATGATTTGAATGTATTGCAATATGTGAATGTCTTGCATGAAATTATTTTTATGATTAGCAAGTGATGTCATATCTTATGTTTTAATGTATTGCAATATTTGATATGAATGATTTGAATGTATTGAAATGTATTTCAATGATTTGAATGTATTTCATGACATTTTTTATTTGTTAAAATATGGTTCGTAGAGGTCATAGTGGTCGAGCACCTAGTGGTAGTCAGTCTCAGCCTTCATCTTCACAGGCTGCTTCGATAGGTATATCATTTAACTAATTGTATACTTGATTAGTTTAAATACACATTGTATGAATTTCTAACTCATTTTTCTATATATGATGTTTCACCTGCACATGACCCGCCTACACCAGCTGTTCATACAAGTCACGAGACAACACTGGATGTAGAGTCTTCTCAGTCTGACACACAATGACTTATTCAAATAGTGTATATCGATAATCGATCGTAAGTATTTCATTTTCAGTTATCCTATACTTATCTTATAAATATTGTATGTTGATTTTTAATGTGTACCAATTCATGTGCAGCGCGAGGTTCAAGCCATAAGAAGTAATACGAGATATTAGACAGTCACTAGTTCAACATCTATCAGGACCGGTCGCTCAATGGAAAGGGTACCCGAAGTAGGTGTTGGATAGATTGTGGTCCTCATTCATGGTATACAATTGTTTCTCATAGCTAATGTGTTTCATATTTAATTTTTTATTATAGTCATGTCTACTAACTTTCTGAAATCATTTGTAGGTTTCGAATCGCTTCACGACTGCGATGAAGGGGCAGGACGCGAGGAAGGTGTGGCAGAAGGTGGTTATGAGTCGATGTGCAGACATGCTGCACAATATGAAGACTGCAACAAGAAAAGCATCTGGCGGGATAGATGATCCACTGTAGTGGAAGGGCCATGACACTTCTACTATCAGGTCAGATTTTTGGGATGCAATGTGCGACAAGTGGGTGGGTCATGAATTTCAAAATCGCTCAACAAAGGTTGCACAAAACCGAGCAAAGATGCCCGATGTCCATCTACACACTGGTGGATCTAGGACTTTTAGGAGCCACCTGAAAAAAATGATAACTCATCAATATATATATATTGTTAAATTTATAAGTATTGTTGCATACCTGTTAAGTAATTTTTTTATCATTTAACTTCATAGGAAGTAAAAAAAGGAGGCATTGTGCCTTACAAAGATGTGTTTGTTGAAACACATAAACATAAGACCACGGGAGAGTTCGTATCAGAGAAGGTGATAATGACAGCGATATGTATTTATTGTATTAATAAACATTGTAATATGCAAGTTATCATAAACATTGTAATTCTTAATTATTAATCGATACTGTAATCATTACTTTGTAGGAGTCATACGAGCAACAGATGGTAGAACGATATGACAATGACTCCACTCAGCATTCGCCTTTTGATCTTGCAGCATGAGTGACTGCAACAGGTGAACCCAAAAAGGGTCTTGTGTTCGGGTTTGAGAGTAATATGAACACCTCACCAGTCGTTGCCTCCTCCAGCCATGACTCTGAAAGTTCTCCTGCCAGCATCAACTCCAAGCATCCGACTGACCTACCTAATTCTTGGGATGGTGTCCGCCAACTTGTTAAGGACACAATGCGTGACTATTTACATGAAGCAATTTCCGACGTTGTCCGTAATTAGTTGTGCAACTTTTTTCAGGACAGAGAAACTTCGTCTGCAGGTGCCTATCAGGTATAAAAGTTTCATGTCATTTGTTTCATGTCGTTAGATTTCAAGCTAGTATATGCATTATTTCATCACATATGAGCATGATTTCATCACTATGAAAGTTTTTGACTGCCTTATAACACATATATACATGATTTCATCACTATTAAAGTTTTTTTACTACAGTAGAACACATATAAGCATGATTTCATCACTATGAAAGTTTTTTCACTACCTTAGAACACATATATGCATGATTGAATCACTATGAGAGTTTTTGACAACCTTAGAACACATATTTGCATAATTGAATCACTATGATTTTTTTCTGTCAGCCTTAGAACACATATCTGAATTCTGTTAATATCCTTCACATTATTGCTAGCTAGACTATGTGTAATTCATTCATGTTACTTTGATTGCCTTAGATTTGGTATGTTGCATATAATTTATTTCATTATATTTTATTTATCAATACTAACCTTTTTTTTCTCTTGTAGGATGCTGGAGATAATCAGCGTAGAGAAGCTGAAGGGGCAGATCGAGACAATTAAAAAGATGACATACAAAATCTTGGTGATGATTAGATTAATGTATTGAATTTATTGTACCTTCTTCTTGTTTCAAAAGAAATTCTTTGTAAATATTCACTTGTAAATAATTAAAACTTGGTGAGGATTATAGTGGATCGATAAATTGTTTTAGTTGCTTTGTATATGTATTTTTTATGTGTACTTTGTTTTTTATACACATGATATATAAATTGTGTCACGAGAAATTTTTCTCGATATTTATATTTTAAATATGTTTTTTTTTTTTTTTGCGATGGATTAGAAACAAATTTTATCCGTTGCTAATTAGTATTGGCCTCTAATTTAGTGATGGATTAGGGACGAATATTTATCCATCATAAAACTGAATCAGTTGATTTTATGCGACGAATTTTAATCCGTCGTAATTTTATCACTATAATAGTGACAGATTCATATCTGTCACAAACCCAAATCTCTGCAGATTAACGACGACCTTGCGACGAATCATAGCATTCGCTAATTCGTCGCAATTTAGTGACGGAAGTAGCGACAAATATGTTCCGTCGCTAATTAGCAACTAGAAATTTGTGATGAAAGTTAGCCGTTGCTAAACTCTACAGTGACAGATTGACGACGAATTAGCGACGGATTGCGACCGTTGCTAATCCACAGATTTCTTGTAGTAAAATAAATTATAAAATTAAATATAAAAAGCCCTAATTCAAACAATAATGAAAGAAGATAAAAGAAAAACAACCCTAATCAGATACAAGAAAATCAAAATGTTGAAAAAACAACTCTAATCAAATTAAGTATAAGAAAACCAAATTTAAAAAAATTTGATTCAAAACCCACAAAGGAAATCAAAGAAAAAAAGCCCTAATCAAATTAAATATCTAAAACCCTAATTAAAGACGTTTGATTCAAAGCCCTGATCAAAGAAAAAAATTCAAATCAAATCAAAGAAAGTCCCTAATTAAAGATATTTGATTCAAAGCCTTAATTAATGAAAAAAAACCTAATCAATGAAAATCAAAGACAAAACCCCTAACCAGAGAAGAAAGAAGAAGAAGAAAAAAAAGAGAGAGAGAGAGCAAGCCTTTCACCTCATCGCCGACCTCTTGCCCGACCGTTCAACAAGAGAGAGAGAGATAGAGAGAGAGAGGGTTAGACCCCTCCCTTCACCCATTTTTTTTTAAATCATGTTCCCCATCAGTGTAATAGGGGGTGAAACAACATCCTACACGACCACGGTGTCCTATGGAATGCACGATCAAATACCCCCTTAACTAGATTTTCTCATGAACTAGCTGCCTTGGAGGCAAAGTTATCCGTCACTAAGTTACTATTTGGATGAGGTTTTCAGTGTCAAACCAGGTTTTTGGGTAGACCTGGTTAGGTTCAACCCAATTTTGTAAAACACCCTCCCCATCTTTTTTCAACTTGGTTAATTGAGGGGAGGGTGTTCCCAACCTGTTTACAAAAAAATTTTGAATGTGGCAAAAAGGTAATTTACCCGGATTAGCTAAAATCCTTTTTGAAATTGTGGGGATGCCGTATACGAGTTTTGATTGTCTTTCGCCTGATGAGAAAATAGGATCCAAGCAAGTTCTCTTATTTCTGTAGCTCAAATTGCACCTTCGAGATACTCGAATATGCAATGAAGATCAAAGTGTATTAGTGCCTGTTTTTTTTAAATAATAAAAATCAAAATGAAAGAACAAATACAAGAAAATGATTTGGAAAATTACCTTTTTTGGACTCAAGGGTCTCTTATGCTTTTAGGTTCTTCTTCGGTCCGAACAACGCTCCTGCGTAGGTACAAAGTTGATAGCAATAGTTCCGGCAGCACCTCTGCGTAGATATGACAGCTCGAGAGAGAGGGCTATGGGAAGTCTAAGGCTCGTTCTTAATTTGTAGGTTCTGCGCTCGGACGTAAAATTTTCAGATGACTCGACTCAGGTGAGGGCTATATTTATAGTTTGTTGAGTGGGATACAGTGAGTCTATTTTAAATAGAGATAGAGCTCAATCCAAAAAAGTTCTTGAAAGTTTCATCCAAGAGGAGTCCTTCTTAAACATATTGTTGTACACTGAACAAGAAGGACAACTTGAGTTACGAACGTGATATCTGTTTTTTTTTTTTGAAAGGCAAGTTGGGGTTAGGCAAACCCCTACCACTTACACTAAACCATTGGGTTTTGAACCTGCAATGTCCCAACACAAGATGACGAGCACTAGTTGCTCCTACTAGACAAGCCGAGCCCCGTTGGTATGGATGTTATATCTTACACCACTTGAAGTCTTTCATTCCAAAGATGTAAGAATAGTCTTGAACCCAAAACGATTCAAGGAATCGACCAATTCCAATTCCAATTCCAAGCTGAATCAAACTGAATCATCAAACTTTTTAAAAAAAAATAATAAATCTATTATTTAAAATATTAAAATTTTAATTTAAGCCATTTTTACAAAATATTTAAAAATAAGGCCAATTAGGTTGGATTGTTTTTTATTTTTTGCAGCTATACTGAACATACTAATTTATTGTGATGTGAGCGTGGTGCTTGCTTCCTACCATGTATGATACTTGGCATCAAAAGTCCATCATGATTTGATGCCAGTCTAGAGGCATCAGTGTGCCATAACCGGGGGTCTTCGTGAATCGGACTTGGATCGAGGTTGAAAAGTGTAGTTGACATTCGGGGTGGCAAAACCTGACCCGACCCGCCAACCCGATTCTTAGGCGGGTTCGGATTTGGCTTAAACTAACCCGTTTAATAAATGGGTCGACCCGCCTAACCCGTTTATTAAATGGGTCGGGTTCGTGTTAGGGGTATGCCAACCCGCCAACCCGGCTGACCTGTTTAATAAATGGGTTAGGCGGGCGGGTCAACCCGCCAACCTGTTTACCTGACCCAACCCATTTATTAAACGGGTTGGCAGGTCGGGTCCGTGTTTGCCACAGCCGACTCGTTTAATAAATGGGTCTGGTTCGGGTTGAGGTATGTTGACCCACCAACCCGACCCTATTGCCACCCCTAGTTGACATAATTGTTTTTGAATTTTTAATTGAATAAAAAACCCATTTAGCTTATCACGTATTTACAATCGGTCTGACCTTTTATATAAACTACATGAGTTCCAATATTTTGGAAAAGAGAAAAAAAAGATTGCTCTCGTAATCATTTACTTGTTTTTTTATGGTCGAGTGAGTTAGTAGAGACTCCTTGGTTACTATTGGGGGTGTCAATAGGTCTGGTTTACCTGGACCCGACCTGGACCAATCCGGGTATGGTGATTAAGACCCGGGTCCAGACCTAAAGTTCCGATTAATACATGGATCAGGGTATAGTTTGTGAAATTTATACCAGACCCGGGCCCGACCCGAGTTCCAATTAAGACCCACAAATTTTCAATGTAAAAATGATAAAAAAATATTATTTTACCGGGTATGGTTATGTAGTTCTTATTGGGTCGAGGTATGGTTTATCTTATAAAGGACCCGATTAGACCTGGGTCTGGACCCGATACCATACCCAAAAATCGTGCAAGTCTGGTTCCACCAGGGTATGAACCAAACCCAACCCGTTGACCCCTAGTTACCATAGTGCAATCTAACCATTCAGCTATCACATTAGACCCCTTATAACCGTTTAATCAACCACTGATTAGAGTGCTAGTACAATCTTGGCTTGTTCATATATATATATATATATATATATATATATATATATATATATATATATATATATATAAAATGTTGCCTGAACATATTAGGTTCTATATATTTCTCATTATGCCCCATAGTTTTGAAGTGTTTTATGATAGTTCTGAACCATTAGGTGTGTTTATCATGCTCAATTTAGTGAGAATCAACTCTTGGATCATGTTTTTTTGACAAAAAAATATATTTTTATTAGCCTAAAAAAGTTGATACCTTCGTAGCCATTGATTTTGGATCACCAAAAAAACCTGTATACATGTCAGATTCCGGTGATCCAAAAGCCTATTCTCACTAAACAAAACCTATATATCACATCTATGGTGCTAGATGTGATAAAAATTAACAAAAATGATTATTTTTGAGGGAGCAGATCGAGAAAGTGGGCAGAAGTGCATTAATTACTCTCTCTCTCTCTCTCTCTCTCTATATATATATATATATATATATATATATTTAAACAAGATCCAAGAGTCGATACACACTAAATTGAGCATGCTAAGCGCATTTAACAGTTCAAATCTAGGGGCAAAATAAAAAATAAGGCTTATTCTCATATATATATATGGTTAATGTTGGCTACTAATTAAGGTACATAACTATATAAAGAGTAAAAATCATTCTTTTTCCTCAAAAAAATGCTGTCGTTTTTATAGATCAAATGTTATGTGATCCACATGGTTTGTTTAGTAGGAAAATTGTTTTGAAACATTTGATTATGACAAATAATCAGTTTTTTAAAGAAATCCAAAAATCAATGACCCACAATGTGCCAAAATTTCGTAACTCAAAAGATCATATTTTTACATCTATCCAAGTCTTGATCCTCGGCAAACAGCTGAACACATCTACGTCGTTAGATTAAGTCACAACCTGCACATAAGATTTCTATCTCATTAATAACTCGCACCTTCATTTGTAACCCATATATATATATAGTTTTTAATGTTGGCAATGGTGAGAATCAGACAGTCATTGTTCATTTTCGGCTTGATAATATTTTATAACTTAAGGATAAAATATTATCTCCAGAATAAAAAAGAGGCAGATGACGTAAAAACCTGTAAATTTTTTAGGATTATAAATAAATAAAGAAAAACATTTTATCCTTAAGTTATAAATGTGGTTTTAGCATTTAAATTTCATTTATTGATATTTTACATATTTATTTACTCACTTTTGGCCAATAAAGGCATATAATTATTTTCGACAAATAACTATTTAAAATATTTAATTTATAATAAAAACTAGACATTTTAGTGAGTCATGATTTGTCAAGGTGTTTTGACAATGTTTTGAACTTAAGTAGATATTAAGTAGATGCATTTGATTATGCCTATTGACTTATCAAAGTGATTTCACAATGTTTTTGGTTCACTAGATGTAATTGGTTAGCCTATAATTTGATTTTTTATCATAAGGGTATTTTAGTAAAAAATAATTTAGCGACCATTTTGTTTGGATTAAATGTTAGCAAAATATGTTTGTTAGAATTGAAATAATTTTAGTGAGAAACCCACAGTGTTTGGAATTAGATCCATCGGACCTAATTCAAATTAAACAAAAAATAATATATATATATATATATATATATATATATATATATATGAGGGGATCCAAATAGCGGATTCGTTTGGGATCCACTTTGAAACAACCCAAAATGGGGGGGGGGGGGGGGGCACAACCCAAATGGATTTGTGTTGGACCCTAATCCAAAACCCCCACCCGCCAGTTTTTTCTAACTTGGATAAAAAAAAAAATTAAACCTTGAGTGTTTAATGAAAAACATTACGTTTTTGTTTCTTTTCTCTCTCGACTCTCTCTAGTTTCCCAGAGCATGGTGGCCGACCACCATCGCCACCCAGCTCCGGTGAACACTACTGCTGGCCGGCCCTCCTCCTTGAACACCAAAGGACACCACTGCCTTTCTGCCACACCTGGCGGAGCCACCGGAATCCTCTCTGCAACAGCAGAGCTTCCGCCCGACTACCACCCAGGAACCCGTCGGCTCCTCCCTGAGCCTCCGCCACCACTCACCTCCTCCGTGTGTTTTCCCCTAGACCACGAACCATAGACCTCTTGCAGACGTTTGTGCCACTCCCTCTGAAGTTGTCGACCTCCCCTGAGTTCTCCACCTCGGTCTGGACACCTGATCCAGACCTTGCTCAAGGTCTGAGCAAGTCCAACACGGGTCTGGACCAGTCGGTCTAGACCTGTGCTGTCTTAGTTGCCACGACCCGCTCCCATGGTTTTCCCCTGGACCAAGACCACTCGCTCTAGGTGGTTCGGGTCTCTGCAGCAGCCGCCCTGTAGCTAGGCTTGCTGCACCATCTTTGGTTCAGCAGGGCCGCCCAATCGGGCCCTGCTTTGTATGGTGTCCCATGGCACCGTGGCTCGTGAGTAGGTGGGTAGGGTCTGGACCAGACCCACACTCACTTTCTGGGTTTTTCCCACCCGTGGGAACCATTTTGTACATGTTTTTTTTGCCATGTCAGCTGGCTGCAGCCTTTTTGGGCTGCATGCAAGCATGGGCAACAGATTTTCGCTACCCTGTCGAATCCTATTAATGTAGACTTGTAGCATTGTGGAATGAGGTGCACTAATATCAAAGCAATATATATATATATATATATATATAAATGGAGGGTAACATGTATATTCACATAGCATGGTTTCACACTTTTGCACACATTTTCACTTTTGCGAGATAGAATATATGCACTATACATAGTCTTTGCGAATGACACCTTATCAAGTGCGTAAAAGAATGATAAAAGATTGTTGCATGAATAAGAAGCTTATTGTGTTGTTGAATCATAACACCTTGCTCGAATTGATGCAAATGTAGCGTTATTCTTATCGCACCTTGCTTGCACCTTGGCACATCATAAATTACTTATCGAAGCATATTATCACGTGTTAAGTGTTGTAGTGTTACGATGAATTAACTCAAGGCACGTGCATTGTCACACATTCTACCACGAAAGCAAGTATACGAATGAAAGCTTTTCACTTGCACATCATGTCTCCAACTTAGAAAATTTGAATGAATTACGATGATAATTCAAGTGTCTTAGCATTTAATGAGTTTTCTCTCTCATATAATGAATGATAGAATGATTTCGAATCTGTTCACTTTGGACACGCGATTCACCTTGACACTTGTTTCGTCCCGTAAGTACAAAGGTGACTTGAGGCATATTGTAGGGTTATAATAGTCCTTTGAGACTTCTTGAATGATGAAACTCCGTGACGAGTTGTGTGTGGATGATGAACCCATATCGTGAGTCGAGCTCACTTATGTTAGAGATGCGTAGTTACATGTACTTGCCCTCTTGGTGCAGATCTGGTTATAAGTTTTTAGACATGTCTTACTTTCGTTAAGTGTTTTTAACTGTCTCATCACGATGCACGTAGTTTTGTATTTCTTACTTGCATAATCACTTAATTGCATGGATTTACGGTTTTGAAGGCATGATATTACTGGTTGTTATCACTTACCGCTCAACATTCATTCTGCTTACTGCCTCTATGCTTGCTCATAGTTATACTTGTGTAATCTTTGTGAATGAATGATAAAGTTAATTGCATCATGCTAGCCTTGTTTTCGTTTTCCATAAGATGTTATGAATGGTTTTTCTCACCAGCTCACAAGAGTACTGACCCCGTTTTATGGGGATACAGATGTTTTGCTTCTAGTGGTGCGATGGAGCTCGATGTGCGATGGAAGACTAAACCCACACTCTAGAACCTCGAGATCTTGGCAGTTGTCTTTTGTAAAAGGAAAATGTTGTATCATTTTGTAAACATTGATAATAATAATTAATGTTTCTCCTTGTTGTTTCCTCTATAACCCGCCCAGAGTTTCCACTTGTTTTTTCCTTTTTGGTTGTTCTGCTTTGCGCAATGTTTTAAAAAAAAAAACCCTAAAAATGTAAAGGATTTTCCAAGTTGGGATTTTGGGGCGTTACAAATACAAAGGAAATTTGTGCAATTTTTTAGGCTTAGAGTGGATACTCTATAGGGTGTGATGTCCCATTAGGGATGACAGTGGACCGGGGTGGGGCGGGGGACAAGGTCTCCACCCCTGCCTTGTCTCAAAATACTAATCCCCGTCCCCGTCCTCACCCCCGCCCCACCTCCACCTCCGCCTCGTCCCCCATAATTTTAACCACGCAAGAACGACCATGCACCAGACACCATGGCTTCGTGCATCTAATCCGCAAAGAATAGAACAAAAGCAGGTGAAGCAAAACCAAGCGACATCAGTTTGGGGTTTTTTGGTGATTCGACCGATCGATCTGATCAATCGATAAGATGATAGAGGGACAAAAAGTGGGGACAGAGCAAATAGAAATAGCAAAGGAAACCAACGATGGTGATCAGAATCGAGGAGAGAAAAGGATACCTACGGGTACGTGGTTGAGGACGATGCCAGTGCTGGACGGCGGCAGGGATGCGATTGGTGTCTCCATAAGCGAAGATGGAGACAAAGCCCCTGTAGTCCACTTCGGCGAGGGCAGAGCTTCTGGGTGATAGCGTGGGGGTCAGCCCCGCCCCCGCCCCATTGTTGTTTAGCATCTTTCAGAAGCTCGATGTTGAGGACCTTCTACTGAGCGTGTCGCTGGTTTGTCGCCCTGGAGTGTCGCGTCCCTCAACCCTCTCTGTTGGACCTCGCTCGACCTCCATGCATGGGAGTGCCTCTTCCGCAGGTTCTTCCCCCAGGGAACGACCTGGATCGTCCTCGACTTCGCGAAGCTCCTCAAGTCTGTCGTCGACCGTAGCTGCGGAAACCTCAAGTCCATCGTCTTCCCCAAGCGCGACATCACCGACGAGATCCTGCTCTACGCCGACAGAGATAGAGTGAGGGAAGAAGGAAGGAAGGAGGGAGAGATAGCGTCGATGACGGCCCAACTTCACTAAGAATGCAAATGGGAAAGGGAAAGCGCCGACGACTCCAATGGATAAAACATAGGGTTAGGGTTTATTTTTTTATTCAGGGTCTTTTAGTAATATGGGGCGAGGTGGGGCGGGGCGGGGCCGGGTAGGGGAAAGTGGCGGTCCATCCCCGTTTCATGCCCTCCATCCTCGGTCCAAACGGGGCGAGGCGGGGTCACGCTTTCCCCTGGTCCACTGCCATCCCTTTGTCCCATCCTAGAAAGCCCTCTTGGCTGGACTATTAGGCAATAAACAAAATAATAAAAATAAAAAGTTAGAAGTCAAAACTTTCCAAAAAAGTTATCTTAGGACCCAACTACATGGGTTGGAATTTGGTAAGTTAAGAGAGCACAAGAGCGAGCATTCCATGCTTGTGGGCCCCCATGTGCTTACTTGAACTTTATGAGATTTATGATATAGCTACCTAATATGATAATATATTATATGATTTAATAGTTAGTTATGCTAACCTAGCTAAGTGGAATTAAGAAAAAAAGAAGACAGGTAATTTAGAAAACTTTCAAAATGAATTTTAGCAAGTTAGGGCTGAAAACTTAGAGGAATTAGGAAGGTTTAATAAGAGGAGAAAAAGTATAAAAATAGCCAAGAGGGGCTCATGCCCCCCCCCCTTTAGGTTTTCTAGATTTTTTTAGTCTTTCTCTCCCTTTTCTCTTCTCTCTGTCATTCTCTCTCTTTTTCCTCTTACTTCTCTCATTCCTCTATTGGGTTTAGGAGGACTGAAACTCCATTAAAGAAGTAAGTGACCAAGGAGTTGCAACCACATGTTGAAGGAAGTGTACGGATTGAGTCATCAAATCGGTCGTTTCAGCTTTTGCATCTACCAATTTTGACAAAACAAGGTTTCTATCCAATACTCATAGATTGGGGCTCGTATGCATGAGCATATTCTGAGGCTAAATATGGTTGAAACCATACATCTATCATCACATATGAAAAGTCAATGTCGGTTCCAACTTATTAAACATCGGATTGATCTTCAAAACCGATTACTGATTTCATGTACCGATTTAAGTATAGATCGATCATTAACATGGTTTGATGTGAAATCGAATATATATGTTGTACATACATATGCACTGATATATATATATATATATATATGATTGTGGAGTTGTCAAAAATAAAATACATTTTTTATGTTGCACTATGAAGTTAATCGAGAATTTTGAGCATGATCGATTGGTCAAAACCGGTCTTGCGAGGGATCACGAACTAATCCACTCATTGACTAGTTCTGATCAACTTAGGAAGAGCTTGACCAGACCTTAGTTGGGTCCGTTCAGTTCCTAACACAAAAAAATAAGTTTACGTGTAGTATGAAAACTCCAAAAACGTTTCTGAGAAAAATGATTTTGTTGTTGAAGATTCACTGATTCGTCAAAACGGTTATGCGTGACAATGATTACCTTGATTTCATGCTGATGAAAAGTGAATATAAAATGTGTAAGGATGTACTAAATGAACTCTGGATTCAGACCATGACAATGACGTGAGATTAGAGATAAAAGTATTTCAAAAATATTTTTTTTAGAAACCATTTTTTAAACTCTCATATATCTTGCAAACTTTAATCCTTATGCATATCTGATTTATCTTCGTTATATATTGATGTTGTGAAACAAATATAATGATGAGTACATATGCATTCAATCTGTCATGACTGATAAAAACTAAATTGAGAAAGAACCTATATAGGCAAATCGGCTAGGGGTTTTCCTCACTACCCATCCGACCTGCTTCTATGTGTTGTGGACCACACGGGTCCTGACTAATGCAGTGTGGCTGTGTTGATCAGGGTATAGGCTCAGCTGCACCTGATAAAGTGCAGCAGCCTAGGGTCAATCGAACCCTAGTCTGCCGACTAACCCAAATGGTCAGCATGGTGCAGTCTTGTCGGTTCACTCTAGCCGGACTGTGCCAAGCATAGGTCTACCTGATGTTTGCCATAGTTCAATAGTGGTCCGACCATAAGAAAAAAGTATATATGCATTCTATATTTCATATGTCACTACTGAGTTAGATCATAAATGATCTGATGTTTGCAAATTAAGAAAAACAACTTGCATGTGTCAACAGTTTCACCCAGTATGTTATTTTCGTCTATGTATATAAAATCTGACCTTGGTCTAGTAAATCGATCGTATCTCCCTCGTTAAGAGGTATTTTTATGAACAATTTGTAGTGTTGGAAAGCTGGCAAAATTTTGGACACTCTATGGAAGCTTGAGCTTTGTTCTCAATGTGTATAGAGCAGTGACTGTCGTAACAGCAAAGTAGATATGAGCCTAAATGGGTCTCGAATCCGCTATGGACTGGTTAATCAATGCATGGAGTGAATGTATGAACTGAGCGTATATTTTAAATGTTAAATGAGCATGTAGATGTAACATATAATGTTTTGTATATGAAGGTTCTAAGTGCCTAAAGGGGCATGACATCAAATAGGCTTATTACTGCATGCTTATGATTGAATGCACACTGCTATCAAAATTCTTATGTTATGCATTATGTGGTGTTGTGTGATTATGTATGGATGCATATGGTTAATCGTGATCAATGCCTATGAATGAATGCATAAATGAATGTGATATGTTACAAATTGCATATGTATCATGATAGCATCCTTGACATTGACTCCTGCATCCATGTGCTTAAATTTGAGGCTTGAATCTTAGATTAGATTCATTTTATATATATTAATAAATAATAGAATTAATGGATTAAAAGAATAATCATGCGAACATAAGTTCTATTGGGCTTACACTGAGAGGGTAAGTGGTACTCTAGGCTTCATGAAATATGTTTTGAGCACGGAAGGTTGCTCATCCCCAGCCACGAAAATAGGGAAAGGCCTCCATATTAGCCGCGGGGTGGTAGGTCACAAAATTCATGAGTAAAGTCTAATGCATTAGGATGATGGTGTTGGAAGCTCTCTCTCAAATAGGTCGTCACTCAACCGGTACTGGTGAATGGTTCCTGGCCAGGGTTAAGCCACAAATTATTTGAATATACTACTCCTGAGCCATGGTGAAATGGATACTTGCTTGAATCAATGTGTGAATTTATTGAAATATGTTCACGTATACTGGTTTTGATTTACCTGTGTTGGTATTCCTTACCAGGCTTTCACGAGTCTGGCATGTTTTATGGGTTTTCAGGTGAAATATGATATATAACTACGGAGTGGATGCAAAATGTTGGGACGGTGTCAAGAGCTAGTATTTTTTTTTCTCGAAGATAGTTTTGAAAAAATATTTATTGTTATTTTAGACTGAAAATATTCTTATATGAATTTTAAATTTATTGGAACTGAATTAATTTGTAACAGTGAATGTTATTTGCACTTTAATTCAGTTATGGTGATTGTTTGTATTGTAACACACCAGAGTACTTAACTCAAAGAAAAAGATTGTTGTTGATTTTAAAAGAAAAGAAATTTTTTTATGAATTTATTTATTCATGTTAAAAATTTTGGGTGTTATAATTGGTATTAGAGCATAATGAAAATATTAGCTCACGACATGTCCAACGATTCAGCATCGCTTGGTGAGTAATTTCAATTTATTTATTTGATTTAATTATGAAATATTAATAATATATTTTCTAATATGTGATGTTTTATGTTTATATTGTATGCCAGCATGGTGATGATTTATACATGATGACACATGAGACTGCATATTAGCCTATGAGTTTTTAGCATGATAGATGGACCATATAGTGTGCATAGGCATACTGTATTTTATGTTATTCATGTTCATGCTATGTTGGAATGAGTCTTATGCATCTTGTAGTGTGATATGTGGTATGTAATGTATTATAAGTCATATAGAAAAAAAAATACACTAACTCTGGTACATCTGTAATTCTCATGCATGCATAGTTTTTATGAGCTTCTATGTATTTTTTTGAGCTTTTATGTATGTTTACAAACTTTTGATAATACTTGTATAAATTACGTATATATGACTTGAATGACGTATGTAGAAAATATGTATACTTTAGGTTTAAATGTTTCATGTTATAAAATACACTTGTTTTGAATCATGAGATATAATTGATTCAATGAATCGAATACGCAAGCTTCGAGGTTCGATTTATGAACATGTTGATTTTAAATATGAAATATGATGTTACTTGTGGCTATGTTATGATGTCAATGCGTGTAATGATGTGCTTTATGTTGAAATGTCACATGAGATAAGGTTATAAATGCATGCAACAAAAGTTTAAGCTCAATGATGGAGCTATTGGGTCACAAAACTCTGTTGATATGCTAACATGGGATTACATGTTAAATTGTTATATGATTGTAACCGATGTGATGATGCATGTTGAATGTATACGTGTTTGTGCCTAAATTGGTGACTATTGACCTTATGAATGGTTAATTGTGTTTATGCATGTATGACAATAGATGCATTGAGGAACTATTTCAAAGAAAATATCTGTGAGGATATGCATAACCAAGATTGGGTGATCTAGCTAGGGCAGTAAATTTTTTTGAGTAGGTGCATTGTCTAAGATCAGGTAAACTGCTATAACAGTAAATTCTTATGAGAAAGTACATTATCCAAGATGAGGTAATCCGACTAGGGCAGAGACTCCCTGTGAGGTTATACATTCTCAAGACTAGGTAATCTAGAGTGGAACTTGTTTTCAAGATATAATGACTTTCTGAGGATAAACATTAAAAGTAAATTCTGATATACCAAATTAAGAAACTATGTTTGTAATTACTCATGTTGATTATGATAGAAGGTTTAATATGAGATATTGCATAGTAGAAGCATGATGATTTATATTTTGTAGTTCTCGAGTTCGATGATTTGATATTAAATTTTGATGATGATTTTTTTTTTAGAAAAACAATATAATACCTGTAAACTTTCTACAGTTATTAAACAAATAAATGATCAAAACAAAATCAATACATACTAAAAATTTATTCAATAAGTAACCCTAATTAAATTTTGCAAACAAAATTTTTTTAAGGAGGGAAGGATGTAAAACCAGTGAATTTTTTATAATTTTATGAAGATTTAATTTAGAGCTTTATCAAATTTGGTTTTTAATTTAAAATTTTAAATCTTTGTTAAAATTGAATTTGGATGTAACACCTATGATTTTTTAGAGCATTTTTTATGAATAATATAATATTAATAAGGATTTTTATGTAAAAGAAATATAAAAATATAAATTAGTCTAAGTTGAATTTTAAAAAATTTATTTTATAAAGAATCAAAGTTGATTTTAATGAAATTCACATTCAAAATCCAATTTATGAAAAATTAGAATTTTAAAAGAATAATTGACAAATTTTGTCAAAATAAAGTTGAATATGATTTCTGATGAATTTAGGCTTAATTTGATATGCATGTAATGTAACTGCATGAAATTATAATTTGGTTTTGTATGGATTTGAAATTCAAATTCAAAAATAATATAAAATATTAAATATGGATTTTATGAAATGAAAAACTTAAATTAATTAAGTTTTATAAAATGGTAGAGGTCCATAGGGTGGGGTGTCTCCCTATGTGGGTCCATCCCATGTGGCATCTCATACTATAATTAAATTTGAAAATTGGTAAGTAAAAATCCTAAAAAATGATATTTTTAAAGTTTCCTGAAAAGAAAATAAGTAAAGAAAAAGACAAAGAAAATAAAGTTAAAACTTGCCAAAAACCAAAAAAAAAAAAAATAGTGCGGACTTTTAGGCTTAGAGAGGATACCCTCTAGGGTGGGACGTCCCATCCTAGAAGGCCCTCTTGGATGGACTATTAGGTAATAAACAAAATAATAAAAAAAAAATTAGAAGTCAAAACTTATCAAATAAGTTAGTGTTAGGACCCAACTACATGGGTTGGAATTTGGTAAGTTAAGAGAGCACAAGAGTGAACATTCCATGCTTGTGGGCCCCCATGTGCTTACTTGAACTTTATGAGATATATGATATAGCTACCTAATATGATAGTATATTATATGATTTAATAGTTAGTTATGCTAACCTAGCTAAGTGGAATTAAGAAAAAAAGAAGACAAGTAATTTAGAAAACTTTCAAAATGAATTTTAGCAAGTTAGGGCTGAAAACTTAGAGGAATTAGGAAGGTTTAAAAAGAGGAGAAAAAGTATAAAAAGGGCAAGAGGGGCTCATGCCCCCCTTGGGTTTTCTAGATTTTTTTAGTCTCTCTCTCTCTTCTCCTCTCTCTCTCTCTCATTCTCGCTCTTTTCCCTCTTGCTTCTCTCATTTCTTCAATGGGTTTAAGAGGTCTGAAACTCCATTAGAGGATTAAGTGACCAAGGAGTTGCAGTCATACATTGAAGGAGGTGTATAGATTAAGCCATTGAACCGATCAGTTCGCTTTCACATCTATCGATTTTAACAAAACAAGGTAGGGGGTTCTATCTGATATTCATAGATCGGAACTCATATGCACGAGCATATTTTGAGGCTAAATAGGGTTGAAACCATACATCGATCATGACATATAAGAAGTTGATGTCGTCAGTTCCAACCTATTGAGCATCGAATCGGTCTTTAAAATCAATTACCGATTCAAGTATGGATTGGTCATGAACATGGTTTGATATGAAACCGAATATATATGTTGTAAATACAAATGTATTGGTATTTATGTATGTATAGATGATTGTAGAGTTGTCTAAAATAAAATATGATTTTTATGTTGCACTATGAAGTTAATCGAGAATTTTGGGCATGGCCGATTAGTCAAAACCGGTCGTGCAAGGGTTCACAAACTGATCCACTCATGGACCGGTTCTGATCAACTTAGGAATAACTTGACCAGATCTTAGTGGGATAGATCGGTTCAGTTCCTAACATAAAAAAAAAGTTTACGTGTAATATGGAAACTCCAAAAATGTTTCTAAGAAAAACAATTTTGTTGTTGAAGATTCACTGATTCGTCAAAATGGTTATTCATGACTGTCATTACCTTGATTTCATGCTGATAGAAAGTGAATCTAAAATGTGTAAGGATGTAAAAAATGAACCATGGATTTAGACCATGACTATGACATGAGATTAGAGAGAAAAGTATTTCAAAAATGATTTTTTTTATAAACCATTTTTGAGATAACCCATGTATCTTGCGAACTTTAATCCTTGTGCATATCTGATTTATCCTTGTTATATATTGACGTTGTAGAATTGATATAATGATGAGTATGCATGCATTTAGTCTGTCATGACTGATAAAAAATAAATTTAAGAAAGAACCCATACAGACAATCTGGCTGGGGGTTTAATTTCCCCATTGCCCAGCCGACCTGCTCCTATGTGTTGTGGACCACACGAGTCCTGACCAACGCAATGTGGTTGTGTTGGTCAGGGTAATGGCTCAGTTGCATCTGATGAAGTGCAGCGACGTAGGGTCAATCTGACCCCAGCCCGCCAACTAACCTTAATGGCCAGCAAGGTGCGGTATTGTCGGTTCACTCTAGCCAGACTGTGCCAAGCATAGGTCTGCCCGATATTTGCCACAGTTTAGCAGTGGTCAAACCATAAGAAAAAAGTATTATATTAGATTCATTTTGTATATGCATGGGTAAATAATAGAATTAATGCATTAAAACAACAATCATGCAAATATTAATTCTATTGAGCTTACACTGAGAGGGTAAGAAGTACTCCAGGCTTTATGTAATATGTTTTGAGCATAGAAGGTTGCTCTTCTCTAGCCACGAAGATAGAGAAGGCCTTCACATTAGTCGCGGGGTGATAGGTCATAAAACTTATGACTAAAGTCTGATGCATTAGGATGGTGGTGTTGGGAGATCTTTCTCAAATAGGTTATCCTTAACTCAGTACTGGTGAAAGGTGTCCCGTCAGGGTTAAGCCATAAATTATTTGAATATGCTCCTCATAAGCTATGGTCTTTATCCAGGTTAAACCTGTGTAGTACCCACAGGGTCAAGGTTAAGAAGTGAAAACCATAATTTGTTTATGCATTTAGTCAAGCATGACATGCATCACGTAAAAAGAAAAGTAAATAAAGGCAATTAAAGTCACTCGTGCATAAAAGATCTATTGTTTTGCAATGATAAGTGCATGCAATATTTACCTGCTCATGTATAAGATTCTAATTGTTTATGAATGATATTCTTCTTATGCACTATAATATTATGCATACATGAAATAAATATTTGCCTAAATAATTATGTAAAACTATCAGAATATGTTTATGCATACTGGTTGTGATTTATTTGTGGTAAATAGTATCTCCTAATTTATGAATGTTATTCTTGTTAAGCAACTGTGATATCATGCATACTTGAAATATGTTCATGTATATTGGTTTCAGTTTACATGTGTTGGTATTACCTACAAGGCTTTCACGAGTTGAACCCGTTTTATGAGTTTCAAGTGAAGTATGATGTATAGCTGTAGAGTTGATGCAAAATGTTGGGACGACATCGAGAGTTAGTCTTTTTCTTTTTCAAGAATAGTTTTAAAAAAATATTTATTGTTATTTTAGTATGAAAATACTTTGATATGAATTTTAAATTTATTGGAACTGAATTAAATTGTAATAGTGATATTATTCACACTTTAATTCAGTTTTTTGTGATTCTTCGTACTGTAACCCACCTAGAATCTTTAACTTAAAGAAAAAGGTTATTTTCACTGATTTTAAAATAAAAAAAAATCAAGAATTTTGTTTTTGGGTTAAAATTTTAGGGTGTTACAATCTGTGTTATCGAGAGGCTGATTCGGATTATTGATAGAAAAGAGCAGGTTCTACGAACCAAAACCATTCTCTTTGTCAAAGTGCTATGACAACATCATGGTACCGAGGAGTGTGCTTGGGAACCCAAAGCCGGTATGCAAAAAAAGTACTTCCAGTTATTTGTATTCAAGTAAAAATTATGAGGATGCAAATTTTTTAGGATTATAAATAAATAAAGAAAAACATTTTATTCTTAAGTTATAAATGTGTTTCTAGCTTTTAAATTTTATTTATTGATATTTTACATGTTCATTTACTCACTCATGGCCAATAAGAGCATAATTGGTATTTTCAGAATTATTTCTAATAATCATTTACTCACTCATGGCCAATAAGAGCATAATTGGTATTTTCAGAATTATTTCTAGTAAATAACTATTTAAAATATTTAATTTATAATGAAAACTAGATATTTTACTGATTTATAATTTGTTAAGGTGATTTCATAATGTTTTGAACTTAACTAGATGTATTTGATTATGTCTATGACTTATCAAAGTGATTTCGTAGTGTTTTTGGTTAACTCGTGTAATTGGTTAGCCTACAATTTGATTTTTCATTATAAGGGTAATTTAGTTAAAAATAATTAAGTGACCATTTTATTTGTACTTAATGGATATTTAAATGTGGACAAAATGTGTTTTTTGGATTTGAAATAATTTTAGTGAGAAACCCACGGGTTTGAGATTGGATCCATCGAACAGACCCAATTCAAATTAAACAAATAACATATATACATTCAAGATTATCCAAAAAGCTGATCTGTTTGGGATCCACTTTGAAACAACCCAAAAGAGTGGGGGGAGGGGGCAACCCAAATGGATTTGGGTTGGACCCAGACCCAAAATCCCCACCTGCAAGTTTTCTCTCCAACAACAAATAAAAATTAAAACAAAGTGTTTAATGAAAAACCTTAGGTTTTCTTTCTTTCTCTCTCTGGTTTCCCCGAGCGTGGTGGCCAACCACCATCGCCACCCAGCTCCAGTGAACACCACCAGTGGCTGGCCCTCCTCCCTGAGCACCAGAGGGTGCCACTCCCTTTTGTCACCCACACCTGGCGAAGCTGCCCGAATCCTCTCTTTAACAGCAGAGCTTTCGCCTGACTACCACCCAGGAACCCGTCAGTTCCTCCCTGAGCCTCTGCCACCACTTACCTCCTCTGTGTGTTTCCCCCCACACCGAGACCCCCACAAACCTCTTGCAGATGTCCGTGTCACTCCCTCTGAGGCCGTCGACCTCCCATGATTTTGCCACCTCGGTGGATCTTCTCTCTGAATCCTGCGGAGCCTCAGCAACGCTCCCGGCATCCCGCTTCCTCGCAGAGATCACTGCACCCTTTGAGAATCAGACAAACGCCTAAGAGCTCAGCCGTGTGCAGTCTCGCCTCCTCGCTAAGCTTCTTTGACCACCGTACAATTGTACCACCGCTCGACACTTACTGAGCCTCTGCAAACGAGCCCCTCCCTACCCTACCTGCCAGTGGCGTAGCTAGGATTCATGTGTGTGTGTGTGTGTGGGGGGGGGGGGGGCGGGAGCAAACAGGAGTGTAGGAAAAAAAAAAGCTGGTTTGATAGTTGGGGGTTCCGGGGCAGCGTCCCCGAAAATTTTTTTTTTTAGATAAAATAAAAAATGGCTACAATTATTAATAAAAATCTATTTCATATGGACAAATCAAACTATTTGCTACAGTCAGGGCTGGACTAGGACTAGGGACGGCAGTGGGGCGGGGCGGGGGACAAGGTCTCCACCCCCGCCCCGCCTCAAGATTTTATCCTCCACCCCCACCTTCACACTACAAGAAAATTGTTAATTAGCGACGGAAATTTGCGACGGATTTTTTCCGTCGCTAATTAGCGACCGATTAGCTAGAAAAACAATCTGTCGCTAATTCGTGACGGATTAACGAGGAAACAACTTTTATCGCTAATCCGTCGCTACTTAGCGACGGATTAGCGACTGCAATTTTTTGGCGCTAATTCTTATTACAAGAACACCATTTTAGCGATGGATTTAGAGAGGGAACTCTGTCGTCGCTAATTCGTCGCTAATTAGCGACGGCGTAGCGACATAATATATTCCATCGCTTTTTTGGTATTTTGATTTACGACGGCTTAGCGACGGAATTATTCTGTCGCTAAGCCGTCGCTAAATGTCGCGTAAATCCCTAATCCCATCCCTCTTTTTTTTTCCTGTTTCGCTGTCTTGCTCCCGCCCGCCGCCCTCTCCCTCCCGCCGCCCGTCGGCTCTCGCCACCGCCCGGCCGCCGCCGCTCGCCAACCGCCGCTCCTCGTCCACCGCTCACCAGCCGCCGCTCCCCGTCAGCCTCCCGCCACCGCCCGGCGACGCGCAGGCAATCATTTCCGGTACAGTAAGTCATCTTCATTCTTCTTCTTCTTCTTCTTCTTCCTCTGATTCCTCATCTGCATTTTCTTCTTCTTCCATTAATTCTGTATAAAACAGAATAAATAAAAAACAAAAACAAGAGAAATAAAAAAGAAAAGAACAAAACAATAGATCGAATTAGCATTTGTTTCTTTGTTTCCCGTCTTAAGCATCTGCAAATTTTTTTAATCGGTTCATAGATCTGAGTTTTTATTTTCATTGTTTGTCGATTGTTGTTGTTCATTGTTAATTTTTCTTGTTTTACAATCGTCAATTTCATATTTTTTTTTATTTCTTGTGTTTTTTTTCTGCATTACAGTTTCAGTTTACATTCAATTGTTTCTATTTGTTTTTAATTCAGTGTTTCTGCATTATGATTCAGTCATCGTAATAGATTTGTGTTTCCTAATTCTCGAACTATTCCAATTCCTGTTTTCATCTTTAGCATAAATCTGATTTTCATTTTATGTCTTGTTTGATGTCAATTTTTTATTTTTCTGTTTTCATTGTTGAATTTCCTGCTTTTCAATTGAGTCGGTTCCTGTTTGCTTTCTTTTTCAGCATTGCATTACCTGTTTTTCTTTTCTGAATTTTCAGTAATTTTCTGTTTGCTTTACTGTTTACATTAGGTATAGTTTTTAGTTTTTTTTTCTGTTGCTAATTGTTCCTGTTTTTAATTTCTGGTTCTAATTTCCTGTTTTTAATTTTTACATGTTTTCTTTTCTTTCATTCAAAATTCTGTTTGTCCAATTTTATGCTTCATGCTTTTATCTGATTTTTTTATGTCTATTTCATTCAAATTCTATTTTCCTGAAATTTTTTACAAGTTCATTTTTCTGTTTTCCTGTATTTCAATTTCCAATTGTGTTTTTCTCGTTATTTTCTTGTTTCATTTTTCTGTGTTTTCTTTTCATCATTGCATTTCATGTTTAGATAATTCCTTGTCTGCATTTCTTGTTCTGCTAATTTTTGTTAATCTTTTAGTTTTTCATTCTTGTAAAAGTTCTGTTTAGTCTTTTTGCTTCCTTTGCATAAGTGTTTGTGTTTCCCTAATTAGCTTCAATATTCATTGCAGTACATTACTTGCACACTTTATTTCATCGCATTTCATCATTAGATATATCATCATCAGTTTAGTTGTTTTTTGCATTGCATAAGTGTTTGTGTTTCCCTAATTAGCTTCAATATTCATTTTAACACAGTGTTTTTTGCAGATTTCTCAACGGAACTCGCTTGTGCCCCTTCACTCGTGGTAAGTAAGTGGCAAAAACAATGCAAATCGGGTAAATACCCGTGGTGAGTAAGTGATGCAAGCGCATCACATGTTATTTAATTTATTGAATGTAACACTTTATTGTTCACACACTCACTTAGTTGTTGATATCTAGGACTGCTTTGTTGGAGTTCGGAGATCATGCTGAGCATGATTTTAATGTATGAATATGGAAGTGTTCTTATTTTTGGAGTACGGAGTCCATGCTAGGCATGGTAGTAGTTAGTGGGATATTGAAGTGTGTTTGCTACAGGTACATGTTTGACATTTGTTTGATATGAATTATTTCAATGTATTGCAATGTTTGATGTGATTGTATCCATGCTTACATGTAGTTACTTTCAATTTGATTATGTCTTCCATGTGAAATTGTATATTGAAAGCATGCTTCAAATGAATGTATCGTGTCATGAATAGTTTGCACATGAAAATATTAAGTTATCAATGCATGCATCATAATTCTTGTGATTGTATGACATCATATATTGCATGATAAATTTGATATTTTCTTCATCATAGCATTCTGATGGTTCTCTTTTAACTGGTTAGGATACTATTCGTAACATCATACGACAAAATGACTGCAAACCGTGAATGGATGTACCGTAGGATAGTGGACAATGAGTTATCGCATGAATATATGGATGGTGTTGACAGTTTTATTGAATTTGCAACGGCAAGTGTCAGTACAGTAGATCCCACAGGTCGGATTAGGTGTCCCTGCAAGATTTGTAAGAATAATCGATTTGTAGAACCTCATGGCGTTAGACATCACCTATACAGGAAGGGTTTTGTGAGTGATTATCAGAACTGGACGTTTCATGAAGAAGAATTTAGAAACAATTTTGATGCACGGGTGAATGTGGTGCACGATAATCCATATACGAATTTGATATTTGATGCCGCAGGAACAAAACTGGGTTCTGCTATGAGTTCTAGTGATGTAAGAACTGTCGTAGATGAAGAATCACCAAATGATGCAGCTAGTAGATTTTATGATTTACTTAGAGATGCTGATGAGCCACTTTGGAACGATTGTGAGAGTCACACTATCTTGTCTGCAGTTCTTCAACTAATGAATTTGAAGTCCGAGTATAATTTGAGTCAATCATGTTTTGACCGTTTGTACATGATTGTGAAGAGTATGTTGCCCAAAGATGAGAAATTGCCACAAAATTTCTATCATGCGAAAGTTATGGTCAACGCTCTAGGTATGGGTTACAAAAAGATTGATGCTTGTCCAAATCACTGCATGTTGTATTTCAAGGAGCAGGAAAACAATATATCATGCCCGTCATGTGAGCATCCTCGATTCAAGCCAAAGACAAGAGGCAATGGTAGCACGAGATCAAAGGAAGTTTCATACAAGTCGCTCCGCTACTTTCCTATCACTCTTAGATTGCAGCGATTGTATATGTCTTCAAGGACAGCTAAACACATGAGATGGCATGCAAATAAAGTTCGACACGATGAAAACAAGATCACGCATCCTGTTGACGCTGAAGCTTGGAAGCACTTTGATCGTACTCATCAGAACTTCGCAATGGAAGTGCGAAATGTTAAACTCGGTCTATGTACAGATGGATTTAATCCATTTGGGGGTAGATCAACTCCATACTCATGCTGGCCAGTATTTGTAACTCCATACAACCTTCCACCAAGCTTGTGTATGAAACGTCCAAATCTTTTCTTGTCTTTGTTGATCCCTGGTCCGACCTCACCTGGCCAAAATCTTGATGTATATCTAAGGCCATTGATTGATGAACTAAAAGTATTGTGGGATGACGGTGTTACCACGTATGATGCCCACAAAAAACAAAATTTCAACATGAAGGCCGCTGTTCTATGGACAATCAGTGACTTCCCTGCATATGGTATGTTATCTGGTTGGAGCACACATGGGAGGTTGACTTGTCCGTACTGCATGGAGGATTCCAAAGCTTTTAGATTGAGGCATGGAAGGAAGCCTTGCTGGTTTAAGTGCCATCGTCGATTTCTACCCAGCGATTATCCATTCCGACGTCAAAAGAATGCGTTTAAAGCAGGCACAACTGAAACGGAAGGTCCATCCTCAAGATTGTCCGACATAGAGATTCTAAGAAGATTGCGATACTTTCCAGATGTATTAACAGATGCCCGCAGTCCTACACCCTTCCGTGGATTTGGAAAGGATCACAATTGGACGAAGAAATCTATTTTTTGGGAACTACCGTATTGGCCGACCCTATTGATACAACATAATTTGGATGTGATGCATGTAGAGAAAAATGTGTTTGATAATGTGTTCAATACAGTAATGAATATTAAAGGAAAAACGAAGGATAATCCGAAGGCCCGTATGGATTTAAAATTAATATGTAAAAGACCAGAATTGGAACTCAAAGAGTATAATGGCAAAGTACTGAAACCAAAGGCGAAGTACGTGCTCGGACCTGATCAAATAAAACATGTATGTCAATGGTTGAGACAACTGAGATTTCCAGATGGATATGTCTCTAACATTGCTCGGGCTGTGAAGATTAACGATGGACAGTTATATGGGTTGAAGAGCCATGATTGTCATATCTTTATGCAACGATTGATACCCCTAGCATTCCATGATATGTTAGACAAACCTATATGGGGGGTATTGTCTGAGTTGAGCGGATTTTTCAGAACATTGTGCGCATCGGAGGTCATTGTATCAGATATAAAGAATCTCGAGGACTCTGTCATCACCACTGTTTGTCTGCTAGAAAAGATATTTCCGCCAGCATTTTTCGATGTTATGGAACATTTGATCATACATCTGCCATATGAACTAAGGGTTGGTGGCCCTGTGCAATATCGATGGATGTACCCATTTGAAAGGTATATGTTTTTTTATATTTGTCTCTTTAATGACAGATATTTAAAATTTGAAATGTATATTCTTGTCAGATGCATGTTCGATCTAAAAAAAAAGGTTCGTAATAAAGCAAAAGTAGAAGGCTCTATTTGTGAGGCGTACACTTTAGAAGAGATTTCAAATTTCTCATCTATGTACTTCGAACCTCATATTCCAACACGTTACACATGCCCGCCCTGTAACAATGATGGAGAACAAGTAACTGTAGCTGACAATCTGTCGATATTTCAATCACTTGGGCATGCATTTGGTAGTTGCCGATCAAGGCTTTTGACAGATCGAGAGCAAGATGCAGCACACATCTATATTCTTTTTAATTGCTCAGCGATCGACCCATACATCGAGTAAGTATATATATATATATGCAACTCAATTATAAATCCTTTTATGTTCTATATGTGGATACATGGCTCGGTAATATAAGTATTTGTGGTTTGCAGACGATTTGATCTGGAGTTGCAAAGCGAAGTTTCACATCTCACTGATGCAGAAGTACAAAAGGAACGTGAAACTAAGTTTGTGGAGTGGTTAAAACAGTTGGTAAAGAAGCTAACATAAATTTTGTACTTATAAACAACACTAAGTTACTTAATTGATCGTGATCACAATCATTGTTTATGTCTGTGCGTAGGTTCGTCATGGTGATGTTAAAAATCAAGGAATATGTGATTTAGAAAATGGTCTGACCAAAGTTGTGCAATGCTACAACGGGTATATCGTAAATGGTTATCGATTCCATACAAAAGACTACGGTATAAACAAATCAACGATAAATAGTGGCGTGTGTGTCAAGGGTAGCAGCTACGGTGAAAATGAACATGATTACTACGGTGTTATAGAGGAAATAATGGAGTTGACTTAGGCATGAATAACAGGGTTACGATATTCAAGTGTCATTGGTTTGATCCAACTGCAACAAGACTCGACAAAGCTTCAGGCATTGTGGAGGTGAATTATAAATCCAGGTTTGTAACATATGAACCATTCAAATTAGCCTCGCAAGCTCAACAAGTTTATTATACTTCATATCCGAGTATAAAAAAGTCAGATAGAAATGAATGGTGGGCAGTTTGCAAGGTGAAGTCCAAACTATACCCTGAGTATGATCAGTTACATGAAGATGAGTTAGTTGAAGACAGCGATTACTATCAATCAGATAATGTCTATGACTTCGCTTATGGTCACGATGTTGCGCATGATATGCATGTCATATCTCCATTGGCCGATGAAACATTCATAGAGAAATGTGATCCAAATGATGTACCAAGTGGATGGGCAAACAATGAAGAAGAAGAAGAAGAAGAAGAAGAAGAAGAAGAAGAAGAAGAAGAAGAAGAAAGTCAAACTAGTGACGAGGAAGAATTCTCAAGCTAGTGAGCAAAATCTTATACTAGAAACCTCTATTTAAATGCATTGCAGTACTTGATGTGAGTTGTATTGCAATACTTGGTGTGAATGATTAAAAATTTTATTTGAATGTATTGTAATACTTGATACGAATGATTCGAATGCATTGCAATACTTGGTGTAAATGATTAAAAATTTTAATTGAATGTATTGTAATACTTGATACGAATGATTCGAATGCATTGCAATACTTGATGTGAATGATTTGAATTATTTGAATGTATTGTAATACTTGATGCAAATGCATGAGTTGTATTGCAACACTTGATGTGAATGATTAAAAAGTTTTATTTGAATGTATTGTGATACTTGATACGAATGATTTGAATGCATTGTAATACTTGTTGTGAATGATTTGAATTATTTGAATGTATTGTAATACTTGATACGAATGATTTGAATGCATTGCAATACTTGATGTGAATGATTTCAATTATTTGAATGTATTATAATTTATGCAACGAATGATTTGAATTATTGCAATACTTGATGTGAATGATTTGAATTATTTGAATGCATTGTAATACTTGATGCGAATGATTTGAATGCATTGCAATGCTTGATGTGAATGACTTGAATGCATTGTAATACTTGATGTGAATTATTTGAATGTATTGTATGACATATGCTATTTGTTAGAATATGGTTTGTGGAGGTTATAGTGGTCGCTCATCCAGTAGTAGCCAGGCTCAGCCTTCATCTTCACGGGCTCCTGTGATAGGTATATCATATAACTAATTGGATGCTTGATTAGTTCAAATGCGCATTCTGAGAATTTCTAATGTATTTTTTTACAGATGATGTTGCGCCTGTACACGACCCACCTACACCAGTTGATCACACAAGTCAAGAGCCAACACAGGAAACATGGTCTTCTCAAGCTGGTACAAGAAGACTCATTCGAATAGTGTATATCGATAATCGACCGTAAGTATTTTATTTTCAATTATTGCATATCTTATAAATATTTTATATTGATATTTACTGTGTAACAATTCATGTGCAGCACGAGGTTTGAGCCACAAGAAGTAGTACGGGAGATTAGGAATTCACTTCTTCAACATCTACGAGGACCGGTTGCTCAATGGAAAGAGTGCCCAAAGGAGGTGTTAGACAGATTGTGGTCCTCATAAATGGTATACAGTTGTTCCTCATAGTTAATGTGTTTCATATTTAATTTATTTAAGTAATGTCTACTAACTTTCTAAAAATATTTGTAGGCTTCGAATCGCTTCGCAACTACGGTGGAAGAAAATGATGCAAGGAAGGTGTGGCAGAAGGTGGCTACCAATCAATTTGCAGACATGCTGCACACTATGAAGACTGCAGCAAAAAAAGCATCTGGCATAGTAGATGATCCATTACTGTAGAAGGGCCATGGTCCTATTACTATCAAGAGAGATTACTGGGATGAAATGTGAGATAAGTGGGCGGGAGATGCATTTAGAAATCGCTCTGCGAAGGCTGCACAAAATCGATTGAAGATGTCCAAAGCCCATCTACACATAGGTGGATCTAAGACATTTGGGAGCCACCTGAAGAAAATGGTAACTCATCAATATATAATATTAATTTTATAAGTATTGTTGCAAACTTGTGTACTAAATCTTTTGTCATTTAACTTCGCAGGAAGCAGAAAAAGGAGGCAGTGTACCATATAAGGATGTGTTTGTTGAAACACATAAACGGAAGACCACGGGAGTCTTCGTATCAGAGAAGGCGAGAACGACAACGATATGTATTAATTCTATTAATAAACATTGCAATATATATGCAAGTTATCATAATGTTATCATTAATTATTAATGAATACTTTAAACATTATTTTGTAGGAGGCATATGAGCAACAAATGGTAGAGCGATATGGCGATGACGCTACTCAGCATCCATCATTTGATCCTACAGCATGGGTGACTGCAGCAGGTGAACCCAAAAAAGGTTGCGCGTTCGGGTTTGGGAGTAATATGAACACTTCACCAGTTATTGGTTCTTCCAGTTACGGCTCACTGACTTCTTGCGCCGACATAAGCTCCAAGCAGCCGACTATTCTTTCCGGTCATGATGTACGCCAGATCGTTACGGAATCACTGAATAACTACTTCCAATACATCGTCGCCCCCTTTCTCCGAAATGAGATCAACAATCTTGTTCTGAACAGGGGATCTTCGATTCCAAGTCCCTCTCAGGTATAATCACATATTCAATTTTTTGTCTACCTTAGAACACATATGAGCATAATCGAATCACATATATAACTTTTTGCCTGCCTTAGAGCACATATGAGCATGATAGAATCACATAGAGTTTTTTGCCTGCCTTAGAGCACATATGAGCATGCTATAATAACATTTAGAGTTTTTTTATTGCCTTAGAGCACATATGAGCATGCTATAATCACATATAAAATTTTTTGCCTACCTTAGAGCACATATGAGCATGCTATAATCACATATTCAGTTTTTTGACTGCCTAAGAGCACATATGAGCATGATAGAATCACATATAAAGTTTTTTTGACTACCTTAGAACACATATGAGCATGATAGAATCACATATAAAGTTTTTTTGACTGCCTTAGAACACATATGAGCATGATAGAATCACATATAAAGTTTTTTTGACTGCCTTAGAACACATATGAGCATGCTATAATCACATATTCAGTTTTTTGACTGCCTAAGAACACATATGAGCATGTTATAATCACATATTCAGTTTTTTGACTGCCTTAGCACACATATGAGCATGATAGAATCACATATAGAGTTTTTTTATTGCCTTAGAGCACATATGAGCATGCTATAATCACATATAAAGTTTTTTTGCCTGCCTTAGAGCACATATGAGCATGTTATAATCACATATTCAGTTTTTTGACTGCCTAAGAACACATATGAGCATGTTATAATCACATATTCAGTTTTTTGACTACCTTAAAACACATATGAGCATGCACAAATCACATATAGAGTTTTTTTACTGCCTTAGAACATATATCATTTATGATAGAATCACATATAAATTTTGTTGCTTTGCCTGCCTTAGAGCACATATGAGCATGCTATAATCACATATTCAATTTTTTGACTGCTTTAGCACACATACGAGCATGATCGAATCACATATATAGTTTTTTGCCTGCCTTAAAGCACATCTGAGCATGGTAGAATCACATATAGAGTTTTTCTAGCTGCCTTAGAACACATATGAACATGCTATAATCACATATTCAATTTTTTGACTGCCTTAGCACACATATGAGCATGATAGAATCACATATATATATAACTTTTTGTCTGCCTTAGAGCACATATGAGCATGATAGAATCACATATAGAGTTTTTTTATTGCCTTAGATCACACATGAGCACATGATAGAATCACATATAGTGTGTAATTTATTTCATTATATTTTGTTTATCAATACTGACTGTTTTTTTCTTGTGTAGGCTGCTAGCAATAATCAGTGTAGTGGAGCTGAAGGGACAGATAAAGGCAATGAACAAGAAGACACACAAAATCTTGGTGATGATTAGAGAACTGTGTTGAAGAAGTTCTATTTTTTTATGTTTCCTAATTGTAATTTTTGAATTGTAAATAATTAAACTTGTTAATTTTAAGGTGGAACGATTAATTGTTGTAGATTCTTGTTATATGAAATTTTTTGTGTGGTTTGTTTTTTATTTACAGGAAATATAAATTGTACAGTAAATATAAATTGTATCGTTCTCGGTATTTACTTTTCAAATAAAATTTTTTTAATTTTTTTTCGTGTTTGCGACGAATTAGCGACGGAACCATCCGTCGCTATTCATATAAATCTAGCGACGGCATAGCGACGGAAGTAAATCCCTCGCCAAGCCGTGGTCGCCGTTTAGTACCGACGGATTGGCGATGGAATATAGCGCTCGTTAGTCCGTCGCAATTAGCGACGGACCTGGCGACAGAATAAATCCGTCGCCAGTTAGCGTCAAAATATTGGCGACGTAAGCATACCGTCGCCTCGTTGTCGCTAATCCGTCGCTAACATGCGTAGTGACAGATTAGCGACGGAATGTGGTCGTCGCTAATCTACTGCTTTGTTGTAGTGTCATCCCCGTTTCATGTCCTCCATCCCCGGTTCAAACGGGGATGAGGCGGGGCGGGGCGGGGATATTGCGGGGAAAAGTGGTGGGGGCGGGGATGAGGCGGGGATCGTGGCGGGTACGAGGCGGGGCGGGGAAAAGTGCGCGTCCATCCCTGCCTCCACCCCCGGACGGGGATGGATTTTAACCTTCGTCCCCGCCTCCATCCCCGTTTCATACCCTTCATCCCCAGTCCAAACGGGGCGAGGCGGGGCGGGGCCCCGCTTTCCCCCGGTCCACTGCCATCCCTAGCTAGGATTGTGCTAAAAAAATGGATAAAAAACTATTTCATATGGAATCAGGGCTGGGCTAGGACTGGGCTTTTACAGAAAAAAAATTAACTGTTTCGGGAGGCAGGCCCAGTCCTGCCCCCCCCCCCCCCCCCCCCCCTTAGCTCCGCCTATGCTACCTGCTAAAGCTCCCTAAGCTGCACGACCTCCCCGAGTCTCTTTCGATGATTGGTGCGAAGGCTGAGCACTCACCTTGTGCACGATTTTGGTGAAACTGACCCACCTCTATTTCTTGGGGTTGTTGATTTGTGTGAAAATTGACCTGCAGCTACCTCGATTTATGTGTACCTACATCTACATTGTTTTGCATCAAAACACCCCAACTGAACCCTCCTTGTGTAACATTTTTGGAGATTCATGGTGTTTGCACTGGCACACCAAGTATTAGATAGTTTGCCAATTGTTGCGGTTTATGCGGATTGCGAAACCCCAAGGGATTTTGGGTTTCATATCATTCTTTTAGCGATTCTATAAGGGTAAGATCCCCTAACTAAATTTTTGGAATGCTTATATAGGTTGTTTTGTTGCAATATAGTGTATTTTAACGTTAACTTAGTGTATACTTATAGCGTAGTATCATGTTAGCGTAGTTAGGGTTTTGACATGCCTAATATTTGATTATGTTGATTCTTGATTAATTAACAATATGAGCATACAATTAGAATATATTATTTAACATAATTAAATCTGCTTTACATATTAGTAATTCTGAAATTTTAGTTTTTTTCTTGAGAATTATGTCACACACTAACACTACAAGAAACCTGTGGATTAGCGATAACCTAAATCCGTCGCTAATCCGATGCTAATCCGTCACTAAACAGTTTAGTGATGAATTAGCGTCGGATTAGAGACAGATAACTTTTATCGCGAATTTTTCGATGCTAAGTAGTGACAGAACTTATTCGTCGCTACTTTCGTCGCTAATTTGCGACGGATTAGTGGCGAACATGATCCGACGCGAATCCTTCGCTATTTTAAATTAGAGATGGATAATATCTGTTGCTAATCCGTTGTTAAATTTAAAAAAAATTGCTCTCTGCCGGTGCGTTCTCCGGCAGGGAGCAATTTTTTTTTTTTAATTTACCGGTGCGTTCTCTGACGTGTTCTCTGGCGCGTTCTCCGACGTGTTCTTTTACACAGAACTGGCACGTTCTTCGGCGTGGTCTTTTGCACAGAACCAGCGCATTTCGGTATCGGGACGCTCTTCCGTAGTGAGCCAGTCACGACGAGAGAAGGGACACATGCAGTCGTAGGTGGCCGATCGGGAGGGAGAACGACTCCCCCTAGAAGAAGACCGACAAGCTCCGTGTCGACGGCTAGAGGACCTCCGACGCCCGCTTCATGAAATAAACTACTGGTGAAGGAGTAGACGCGCGGGAGGGTGTAGAGGAGCGACGTCGATCGGTCGACTGCAACCTTTTCAGGGTCGTAGTAGAGACGGGATTCGACGAGGGAGAGGCGGGACGGGCGGTGGAGACTGGCTAGGGGCACCGTCGGAAGGAGGAGGACGACGTGGGGGAGAGGTAGCGGGAGTTGATCTCGCGAGCCTTTGGCCTCCGGGGGCCGACGCCATTATCGCGCTTGGAGGGTGCGAGAGGTGGCCATTGCGCATCGTCAGAGAAAGGGCGAGGCTTCTGGCGTTCTGAGAAGCGCGTGGTGGTGGGGACCGCAACCACCATTATCAGCAAATCATGGTCGTAGGGATCTCCATGACCAATAAAACCTGCAATTCCACCAATAAAAACGGAGGGAGGGAAAATTTCGAACGGGAGGAGGGAAAATTTTGTGCCTCAGGTCGGATGATTTAAATCGAAAATTAGCGACGGAATTAGCGAGAGAAATTTTCCTTTGCTAATCCATCGCTAATTAGCGACAAATTAGCTACAAAAAATTTTTCTCGCTAATTAGCATTTTTTTTTAGTGTTTTGGCGACGGAAAAATGTTGTCACTAATCCATCGCTAATTTGTGACGGATTTAGCGAGGGAGATATTTCCGTCGCTAATTTTGTAAATATTTTGAATGTTAGTGACAAACAGTTTTTTCTCGCTAATCCATCGCAAATTTGCGACAAAAAAATCTATCGCAAATTTCTGTCGCTAATTAGCATTTTTCTTGTAGTGTAAGTGTTTGGTAAAATGCTCAAGAAGGAAAAAATTTCAAATTTAGATATGGTTTTGAACAAGATTCAAAATCAGCTTTTAGAAGTCGATCATGTGTACTTAAAACTTAATTTTAAAGTAATTTTTAGACACTTTCACATCATAGTTTTGATTATGTCAAAATGTGTCATAAAAATGCATGCGCGCATAGTTAACTATGTTAATACACACATCTTAATTTCAGTTTGGCACAAGTGCTTATGTATTATTTATATTTGCAATGACATGTGCATAGATGCATGTGTTAATTCAATTCTTGATATATATATTTTTCAAATGCTTGAAGCATACATGTATACGAATTGTCATGTAGGTACCACAAAAATATGGTACTTAATGTTAAGTATTGCAAAGCAGCTATTAAGCCAATGCACATCAAAAAAGAAAACAAATGCAATATTTATGAAAATCGGGTAAACTACCTGTGGTGAGTATGTGCGATGCAAAAGCATTGTGTAAAACTTGAAATGTAGTTTGAAGATTATGTGAAGCATGATTTGAATGTATGAAAATATAAGTATTTTTTTATCGTGGTTTAGAAGGCCATGCTTAACAAGATTTTAGATAGAAGAATATGAAGTGCTTTTACAGCTACATGTGTGCATATGCATGATTGAAATTAATGTTTGTATTATTAATGCGAATGCATGACTAAAATTGAATATTTGTGCAATGTTAGCATATGAAGCATGCCATATATACGATGAATATATCATTCATATAAATTTGATTTGAATAATTCATGCGTAAGAGTATAAATGCATCATGATATGTATAATGCATTAAGGTATATTTAAATGAGTCATGTAACATGCATGAGGGCATGAATTAAATATGATATGAATCATATATATGAGCATGAGAGGGTTATCATATGAGATAATGACATTAGAATGTGACCTATCACTTTAATAAAAAGACAACTCAAGGACCACAAGTCCAATTGGGGCGCCGGTGAATTAGACTCTTAAAGATGGCTGGGTCTATCCCGATCTCAATGAGATGGTTGAGTTCATCCCGATCTCATATCTTCTTTAGAGAAAAAAAGATAGTACAAACCTCATAGGGTATTATGATGTTGGAGGACTAGGTGTGTCTCATCCATGCTCTACGGAGGTTAAGGGGACAAGCATTCCCAGAGATTCATAGGGTAAGGTCAAAAACTCTGCAAAGTGAGGGAAGATGTTTCTTTTTTTTAGCTCGGACGGCGTACGCAGTCAAAGGCCGATACAAGAACTTTGTGTTCATCTCCCAATCGCTGCATTGCAGTATTGACTACTTGGGATAAACACAGTTAAGCCATAAGAGGAAAAATAAAATATATAAAATAATAAATAATCATATGATTGTTTCTCGGTGGCTTGTATTAGATGAATTTAAAATAATCAAGATAAACAATACATTAGATTCGTAGAATCATAATTATTATGTACATAAACACATAGAAGTAGACGTCAAATTTTTAATGTTTACATATGTCATTGCATATGAGCATACATGTGAATGAAAAAGGCATGTATAAGGTCATATGATTGACTTGAAGACACATACTTGATCGAATGCACATGAGGTGCATGTGTGTGTAAGATACACAGGAAAGGTCAAGAGAAAGAACCTACTTCCTATATGATAAAAATATAAAAGTGCATAAATGGTTCTAAAAATAAACCTAAAGATTACATAGATATAAGAATGCATATCCTAGTCATGATATGCTCATTTAAGAAAAGAATGTGAATGTCTTCACTTTTCATAGACTTGTTTGTCTTATTTTACTTGAAAAGCATGTACGTATAAAGTACATTAGAATGGTCCAATAGGATTTTAACCTATTTATCATATGCATTATCGTATAAATGCATATATTGTGATTGTAGGAAATACTATGTCCTAACTTATTTGAAAATCATGTACATGTGTTTCACACTGGACACAGTCAATGAGATTTGACCTATCATTTATGCAATTATATTTAAATTGTTTGACTATTATTCATTTATACGAATGTATATCGTGGATATGAATGAAAGAATGAATGAATGTCATAGATGTGAATGAATGTTGATGTGGATTCCTTAGAACCTCATTTTATAAATGATAGGAATTACATTTTGGTTGTACCATTACAAACTTGATTTGTATTCTTCAAGTTTGGTTTTGAGTTTCGTACGAGCAGGTTGTTAATTCCCTACTACATTACAGATATCATTCTAGAAGATTAGAGTGATGGACGAGTTGTTGCACACTTGGTGGGGCTCTCTTACCCATTATGATTTTTAGGGGATCCAGACTTAATTTCTCTTCAGACTTGTAAACATTAACTTTTATTCTAAATCATTTCTATTTCAATTACTTGTAAATATTTTGGAATGAAATAGACTCATGGATGTTGTCCCTTCTTTTATGCAAAGAATAAGATATAACTAAAAAATCTCAATTTGTACGTAACTTCTCAATTGTCTTAACTCTTAAATAAATTTCATCTTTCACATTTTTATACATGATTTCTCTAGATTAATAACCGCATTCGGGTTGTGTTTACAGATGGTTTCATAATGTATCTGATACTGAGAGGCTAATATATACTCATGCTTATGCTCAAGAGGGCCGTCTAGAATTTGAAATGGTTTGAATGTAGCCCTAGATGAACTCGTTGACACATTATTTTTTGGGGTCATGCAAAACTTTATAATTTTTTTTTTAATTTTCTTGAAATTTCAAATTTTGAGAAAAGTTTTACAAGGTTGGATTTTTAGGGATGTTACCGATGAAGTTGATGCATAGAAGCTAAAAGCATTAAAGATAAAATCTAAGCTCAATAAGTTTTTAAATCCATTGCAATTGTAGCATGTTTTATATCTCTTTCATATTCAATTACGTCAAAGGTAATTCTTAAAAGGCTGCTGAGTTTACGTCACAAATGGAATTCAATTTTTTTTTTTATAATAAAATTTTGTATGATAACATGTAATGCTTAGCAATATATATATGTTCGATCAATAATTTACTGGTTTAATGTTTCTCCATATTCATATTTGGATACCAAAGGAGTTAGTCTAGGTTTGTATTTCATCCACAAATGGATATATAACCATGCATTTTTATAGAGAGTTGCATATAAAAAAGATGTTTAAACAAGTTAGGTAAAAAGCAGGCATACTGAACATGCTTCAAGTTGCTATAACCTGCATGTTTGGTAGTCCATTTAGGAAAAAAAGTTAGAAATACCCAACTAAACATAAGTGCATAAATACTGAAAAAAATATCCTTTTAAGCACCATGTGATTTTCCATCCCTGCATTTAAGTGCACCAACTGATTTTAAGCACCATGTGATTTTCCATCCCTGCATTTAAGTGCACCAACTGATTAGCTGCATAGCTGGTTTACATACTTCATGATTTTACTGTTTCTTAGTACAGCAGGTTTCTGGATAAAGCTTCTACATGAAACTTACAAAACTTATACAAACCATTTGGATGCTCTAATATTTTTTTTCTAGATAAGCATTCTAATTATTTAAATCTAGGTGTTATTCTCTATGTACCTTCATAGATGACCAGATTAAATGAAGGGTTATCACTCTTTGATGTGATCCTTATAGTGCCCATGTTTGGGATTGCATGGACCTTCTTCTCCATTTGGACAGGTTCATATATTTTCAAGAATATCAGGTTTGATGTAATCCTTATAGTGCCCATGTTGGGAAAATTGTATGCATCAGTATAAATTTGGGCCAGACAGAGGCCATTGTGGATATGGGAGTGTCAGAAGCCATGCCAACAACTTCAGTTAAACCTTTGTGAGGAAGAAACATATGCATTTCGAAAGTTCAGTCAAGATGTTTGTTGTGAGCGCATTGTCATGAATAATATGTTCTTCGGAGTTTGTAAGCATTGGAAAACAAATTCTATTTTTTTTGTGGTGTGTGTGCGTGGGCATGCATGTGTTCATGTGTGTAACATTGACTGACCAATTCATTTTCTTTTAAGATGAAAGCCATCATGTGTGTGTCTGCCGACATGCATGCTTTTTATGTAAATATATTTAACTATCTATTTATGTAAATCTAAAAATATAAATATATTTAAATATATAAATAAAATAAATTTTTTTTTTTTTGAAAAAAAAGTCTATTAGTGATGGCTGAAACCATCACTATTGGTAAAGTGTTGTTTTTCAAAGCAAAGACTTGTAGTGACAGCCAAAGCCATAGTTGTAGGTACTCTCTTGTGATGGAAGTAACTGTCGCTAGAGATTTTATTTAGTGACCGTTTGACCTGTCAACATTTAATGATAGGACATTTACTGACAGCTCTTGGGGCCTTTAGCAATAAAAAAGTCTGTCACTAAAAGTCTATTTTGTTGTAGTAATGGAAGCTCAAATTCTTAATGTGAATCCAGATAAAAGGGCCATTATTAATGCTTACAGTTTTATTATGATGTATTTCTCTTCTTGGGACGGCTCCTACTGATGGAAGCATTTTGTTCATGTTCCAATTATTAATATATTTCTCTTTACTTCTTTAAAAAAAGAAAAAGCTAAAACACCTTTTAACATTGTTTTTACTAGAGAAAAGATGAGGGCTATGACTTTTTACTTGTAGTCAGTTTGGATATCCATCGGATACAGTAGCAAAATCCCAACCCAAATCTATATGTGATTGTTAATCAAATTTGCTTTGGCGTACTGAATCCAACTAATCGGAGTCAGGTCCAGGTTCAATGTGGTATAAAATCTGATCCATTGACATCCCTAACAAGTGCACACACACATACACACACACACACAATTTTCTAACCCAGAAATAATGTCCAGCCAAGGCATGTTAAAAGCAACTTTACATCAACGTTTTGGATAATTAACTTGACATAAGAACTGATAAAAGGAGGAAAACCTAGGAGTACTGGAACCATGTGCAATCATGGAGTTGGACCATCGATCCAAATTAGTCATTGAATTCACAATTCTAGTTCATATCCCCATCCCCAGATATGCACCTGAATCCAAACCGCACACAGATATTAATGTCTATGACCTAACATGCTAATATGAAATGAAAACTAATAAAATATGGCCGAAGCAGATCTAATCCAACTATTTTGATGGACCTGGAAGCTGGACCTAGATAATACCAGTTTCGAATGTATCCTAGGCATGGATCTGAACATGGATCAGGACCTGATCAGATCTGTATAGAACCATGGAACTCTAGTACGAGTTCATTGTGTCTCACTGAACTAAATAGAGGCAGAAATCTGAATGCAGGCATGGACAGTACTGGATCATGATCATAAACCATTATTCACCATTTTCTTGGAGCTGAAACTTGGGTGTGGATCCATATTTTTATATCCTAATCCATGAGCCAAACTGGATCCACACCATCCTGAATCAGGACCTTGACCCTCAACCAAAGTCTGGATCACAAGATCGGGCTTAGATAAATAGTTTGACTTGGACCTCATGGTTGATTTAAGTTCTAAATCACTGACCCTAATCCCAAGTCTCCACTAAGATCCAGTTCTTAATCATGTACTGCGGGATGTTGGAAGAGTGTGGAGCATGTTTCTACCTGGATATGAATCCTATACTTCGGCCGATCCAACTACAAAAGTCAAGTAGATGCCTTGAATCAGATTACAAATCTTGCAGAGTGCTTGTAATATCCGAACTCCACTTGCAGAGTTTTTGTAAGTATCACCACAACAAAGCAGTGGATTAGCGACGACCACATTTTGTCGCTAACCGGCTTAGCGACGACAAGGCGACGGTATGCTTACGTCGCGAATTTTTCGACGCTAACTGGCGACGGAATAAATTTGTCACCAGGTCCGTCGCTAATTGCGACGGACTAACGAGCGATGTATTCCGTCGCCAATCCGCCGGTACTAAACGGCGACCTCGGCTTGGCGACGGATTTACGTCCGTCACTAAGCCATCACTAGATTTATATGCATAGCGACAAATGATTTCGTTGCTAATCCGTCGCAAACACGAAAAAAAATAAAAAAAATTATTTGAAAATTAAATACCGAGAACGGTACAATTTATATTTCCTGTACAATTTATATTTCCTGTAAATAAAAAACAAACCACACAAAAAATTCCATATAAAAGGAATCTACAATAATTAATCGTTCCACCTTAAAATTAACAAGTTTAATTATCTACAATTCGACAATTACATTTAAGAAACAAAAAAAAATAGAACTTCTTCAACACAGTTCTCTAATCATCGCCAAGATTTTATGCGCCTTCTTCTTCATTGCCTTTATCTGTCCCTTCAGCTCCGCTACGCTGATTATCGCTAGCAGCCTACACAAGAAAAGAACAGTCAGTACTGATAAACAAAATATAATGAAATAAATTACACACTATATGTGATTCTATCATGTGCTCATATGTGTTCTAAGGCAATAAAAAAACTTTATATATGATTCTATCATGCTCATATGTGCTCTAAGGCAGGCAAAAAACTCTATATATGATTCTATCATGAATTATATGTGTTTTAAGGCATTAAAATTTTTTTATATGCGATTATATCATGCTCAGATGAGTTCTAAGGCAGCTAGAAAAACTCTATATGTGATTCTACCATGCTCATATATGCTCTAAGGCAGGCAAAAAGCTATATATGTGATTAGATCATGCTCATATGTATGCTAAGGCAGTCAAAAAATTGAATATGTGATTATAGCATGCTCATATGTGTTCTAAGGCAGACAGAAAAACTCTATATGTGATTCTATCATGCTCATATGTGCTCTAAGGCAGGCAAAGCAAAAAAATTTATATGTGAATATATCATGAATGATATATGTTCTAAGGCAGTAAAAAAACTCTATATGTGATTTTGGCATGCTCATATGTGTTCTCAGACAGTCAAAAAACTGAATATGTGATTATAACATGCTCATATGTGTTCTCAGGCAGTCAAAAAACTGAATATGTGATTATAGCATGCTCATATGTGTTCTAAGGCAGTCAAAAAAACTTTATATGTGATTCTATCATGCTCATATGTGCTCTAAGGCAGGAAAAAAACTCTATAGGCGATTCTATCATGCTCATATGTGCTCTAAGGTAGGCAAAAAGTTATATATGTGATTCGATTATGCTCATATGTGTTCTAAGGCAGACAAAAAACTGAATATGTGATTATACCTGAGAGAGACCTGCAATCGAAGATCTCTTGTTCAGCACAAGATTGTTGATCTCATCTCGGAGAAAGGGGGCGACGGTGTCATGGAAGTAGTCCTTCATTGTGTCCTTAATGATCTGACGTACATCATCATCGGAAAGAATATGCTGCTGCTTGGAGCTTATGTCGGCGGAAGAAGCTTGTGAGCCGTAACTGGAATAAACAATAACTGGTAAAGTGTTCAGATTACTCCCAAACCCGAACACACGACCTTTTTTGGGTTCACCTGCTGCAGTCACCCATGCTGCAGGATCAAATGATGGATGCTGAGTAGCGTCATCGCCATATCGCTCTACCTTCTATTGCTCATATGCCACCTACAAAATAATGTTTAAAGTATGCATTAATAATTAATGATAACATTATGATAACTTGCATATTGCAATGATTATTAATAGAATAATTACATACCGTTGTTGTTCTCGCCTTCTCTGATACGAAGACTCTCGTGGTCTTCCGTTTATGTGTTTAAACAAACACATCCTTATATGGTACAGTGTCTCCTTTTTCTACTTCCTGCGAAGTTAAAGGACAAAAGATTTAGTTTACAAGTTTGCAACAATACTTATAAAATTAATATTATATATTGATGAGTTACCATTTTCTTCAGGTGGCTCCCAAATGTCTTAGATCCACCTGTGTGTAGATGGGCTTCAGGCATTTTCTCTCGATTTTGTGCAGCCTTCGTAGAGCGATTTCAAAATGCATCTCTCGCCCACTTATCACACATTTCATCCCAATAATCTCTCCTGATAAATAATAGGGCCATGGCTCTTCCACTGTAGTGGATTATCTATTACGCCAGATGTTTTTTTTGCTGCAGTCTTCATATTGTGCAGCATGTCTGCAAATCGATTGACAGCCACCTTCTGCCACACCTTCCTTGCATCATTTTCTTCCACCGTAGTTGCGAAGCGATTCGAAGCATATAAATATTTTCAGAAAGTTAGTAGACATTACTTAAATAAATTAAATATGAAACACATTAACTATGAGGAACAACTGTATACCGTGAATGAGGACCACAATCTGTCTAACACCTCCTTTGGGTACTCTTTTCATTGAGCAATCGGTTCTGGTAGATGTTGAAGAAGTGAATTCCTAATCTCCCGTACTACTTCTTGTGGCTCAAACCTCGTGCTGCACATGGATTGGTACACAGTAAATATCAATATAAAATATTTATAAGATATGCAATAATTGAAAATGAAATACTTACGGTCGATTATCGATATACACTATTCGAATGAGTCTTCTTGTGCCAGACTGAGAAGACCCTGCTTCTTGTGTTGTCTCATGACTTATGTGATCAACTGGTGTAGGTGGGTTGTGTACAGGCAAAACATCATCTGTAAAAAAATACGTTAGACTTTCTCAGAATGCGCATTTGAACTAATCAAGTATCCAATTAGTTAAATGATATACCTATCACAAGAGTCCGTGAAGATGAAGGTTAGGCCTGGCTACTACTGGATGAGCGACCAGTGTAACCTCCATGAACCATATTCTAACAAATAACATATGTCATACAATACATTCAAATAATTTACATCAAGTATTACAATACATTCAAGTCATTCGCATCAAGTATTACAATAATTCAAATCGTTCGCATCAAGTATTGCAATACATTCAAATGATTCACAACAAGTATTACAATACATTCAAATCATTCATATTAGGTACTGCAATGCATTCAAGTCATTCACATCAAGCATTGCAATGCATTCAAATCATTCGCATCAAGTATTACAATGCATTCAAATAATTCAAATCATTCACATCAAGTATTGCAATAATTCAAATCATTCGTTGCATAAATTACAATACATTCAAATGATTCAAATCATTCACATCAAGTATTGCAATGCATTTGAATCATTCGTATCAAGTATTACAATACATTCAAATAAAATTTTTAATCATTCACATCAAGTATTGCAATACAACTCATTCATTCGCATCAAGTATTACAATATATTCAAATAATTCAAATCATTAACATCAAGTATTAGAATGCATTTGAATCATTCGTATCAAGTATTACAATACATTCAAATAAATTTTTTAATCATTCACATCAAGTATTGCAATACAACTCATTTATTCGCATCAAGTATTACAATACATTCAAATAATTCAAATCGTTCACATCAAGTATTGCAATGCATTTAAATAGAGGTTTGTAGTACAAGATTTTGCTCACTAGCTTGAGATTTCTTCCTCGTCACTTGTTTGACTTTCTTCTTCTTCTTCTTCATTGTTTGCCCATCCACTTGGTACATCATTTGGATCACATTCCTCTATGAATGTTTCATCGGCCAATGGAGATATGACATGCATATCATGCGCAATATCGTGACCATAAGCGAAGTCATAGACATCATCTGATTGATAGTAATCGTTGTCTTCAGCTAACTCATCTTCCTGTAACTGATCATACTCAGGGTATAGTTTGGACTTCACCTTGCAAACTGCCCACCATTCATTTCTATCTGACTTTTTTATACTCGGATATGAAGTATAATAAACTTGTTGAGCTTGCGAGGCTAATATGAATGGTTCATATGTTCCAAACCTGGATTTATGATTCACCTCCACAATGCCTGAAGCTTTGTCGAGTCTTGTTGCAGTTGGATCAAACCAATGACACTTGAATAAAGTTACTCTGTTATTTATGCCTAAGTAAGTCAACTCCATTATTTCCTCTATAACACCGTAGTAATCATCATTTTCACCGTAGCTGCTACCCTTAACACACACGCCACTATTCATTGTTGATTTGTTT